>NW_009197562.1:68508-118522 GCF_000690835.1 Fulmarus glacialis | reverse complement strand
CAGCAGAGGCTTAATGGTATTTCAAAAGCATTTCTATGTAAATAGAGATGAAATGAGAGTACGTTATATTTAACGAGCTTACTGCATGGCTTGTTGGTTATATTTTTTTCTTAATTAAAGGTGCAAGCCTGCAAAGTGCTACACACTGACCTCAGACTGGCAAAACCTGTTCAGCACATTCTTAATCCTAACTACTTAACAAATTCTTATGTATGTTTAGTGCAGCCAGGCCAGAAAGATCAGCACCACGCAGGATTGAACCCTAGGAAACTGGTTTGGCCTATTGTGTTTTTTTCTGCACAGCTTAAAACAAAACGTGCAAGAAAAGACCCAATCCATAGGCGACAGAACAAATGCCTATGGAAATACAAATAAAATGCAAGGGTCACGCCATGTTGGTGGGTTTTAAGTACATATCACATCAAAAGAGATGTTCTCCTCCAAAAATCTGTCAGACAAAATTGCCACAACTGAAAAAGGCTCACAAGAGTCTTTGAGGCAAGGAGTTCATCAGAGTTTGCTCATCAGAGTGCACAAGAGCCCAAGGCACTGGTTAGCAGTTACTCAACAATAGCTAATAAAAGATTAGGCGTGTATATGAATTTAGCTAGACTATAGGTACCCTCATCTAAATCTGTAGTGTAAAACTCAGCCAAGCTGCTCCTTACACCCTACAGCTGTTCTTTCTTACTTCAGATCTGCTCAGAAGAAGGTCAGCCGCAATGTAAGTAGAACAGAGCGCTTGGGCACCCGTTATACAGATCACACTAGATGTCATCAGATGAACAGTTTGGAGACTACGCCATAGGATCTCTTTTACTCCCCCAAATACTTTCTAACTATGAAGCTACAGAATCACATTCTCCTTTGTGCTTCTTCCTCTCCTACTGTTCTTCTTCATCCAGGGGATGAAGAACACCCTTTTCCACCTCAGCAGAAAAAGCCTCATTTGAAGGAGCTTCCCTAAGGGTGAAAGAGGGTTTGAGCTCTGCTAGGCTGCTATGAGCAATAAGTATGGGTAGTCCTTTCCTTAAGTTTACAGTCTGGCAGCAATTGGGATTTAAAAGGCAAGAGTAAGTCCTGCTCAGTTGTCTGAAAGGTTTGTTCTTCAGACATATGATGAAGAAAAGGTTTCAGCTGAAGAACCCCAGGTGGACAGCAATGCCATCCCGCAGAGCAAGGCTCACTGAGTACTCATCTTCAGGATCTCACAGTGAGAGTCTCCTCAGCACTATGAAGGGAACTTCTCACAGGTCCAAAGGTGAGGCACCTTGAGTGACCTCACTCAAGTGTAGGAATTTACAGACTTCTTTTTTCTTCTTTAAATGCTAATTTTTGGGAACATTTAGCTCTGAATAAGCACAGAACGCAAATGGCATTGCAAGCTGTGTGTTTGTGTTTGCACTGCAGAGGAGCAATGAGCAGATTGGCAAGTTTTTCCTAAGTGATCTTGAAATGGAATAACATTGATGCCACATGCATTATGCAAAAGTGGATGGATTGATTAGTACATCACACAATTCCAAAGACCCATTATACAGCTTCCTTTAGATAAGGAAGACCCACCTCTCAGGCTTGAGAGGTGGGCCCGTGTGAACCTCATGAAGTTCAAAAAGGCCAAGTGCAAGGTCCTGCACATGGGTCAGGGCAATCCCAAGCACAAATACAGGCTGGGCAGAGAATGGATTGAGAGCAGCCCTGAGGAGAAGGACTTGGGGGTGTTGATTGACGAGAAGCTCAACATGACCCGGCAATGTGCACTTGCAGCCCAGAAAGCCAACCGTATCCTGGGCTGCATCAAAAGAAGCGGGACCAGCAGGTCCCTGGTCCCTTCTACTCTGCTTTCATGAGACACCACCTGGAGTACTGTGTCCAGCTCTGGGGCCCCCAACATAAGAAGGACATGGACCTGTTGGAGCGAGTCCAGAGGAAGGCCACAAAGATGATCAGACATCTGGAGCACCTCTCCTCTGAAGTCAGGCTGAGAGAGTTGGGGTTGTTCAGCCTGGAGAAGAGAAGGCTCCAGGAGACCTTACAGCAGCCTTCCAGTACCTGAAGGAGGCCTACAAGGAAGCTGGAAAGGAACTTTTTACAAGGGCGTGCAGCGATAGGACAAAGGGTAATGACTTTAAACTGAAAGAGAGTAGATTTAGATTAGATATGAGGAAGAAATTCTTCACTATGAGGGTGATGAGGCACTGGAATAGGTTGCCCAGAGAAGTTGTGGATGGCCCCTCCCTAAGGCCAGGCTGGATGGGACTTTCAGCAACCTGGTCTAGTGGAAGGTTTCCCTGCCCATGGCAGGGGGGTTGGAACTAGATGATCTTTAAGGTCCCTTCCAACCCAAACCATTCTATGGTTCTATGAATTAAGCACATACTGCTTAATGTACTACTCCTGCAAAGATAACCAGGATCATCTCACTACTTAGAAGATTCACTGTGTACATCACTACTAAAGAAAACGCTAGGCAGGTTCTCGCTGACTTGGGACAGTGCCCTCAGTTTCATGGGCACTGTCATATTCCTTCAGACACATCCTCATATAGCATTGACAAGTGTTGGCTTCCCAGTGCCGTGACTTTGTTCAGTGGGGCCTCTTTGCTTTCTTATGGATTTGGCAGCAATTCATTTGCCAGTATGATCAGGGAGTGAAACTGATTTGTTTTTCTAACCATTTCCCAGAGATTCAGGGTTAGGTTTTGTGCTTTATTTCTTGGCAAGAGCACTGCACATCCAAAAAAACCCAAGCACTTGACAACAGAGAAAATATTTCAGTTTGATATATTTTTTTTAACCAGAATTGACCATCAAGCCATGAGGCATTATGTTCAAATTCAGCTATTTAGATAGTGTCCTTTTCATATCAGGTTTGCTAAAAGGTTCAAGCATTGCCAAGTTTTAAGAAAGTTATGTAGTAGCCCAAGGAATTGAATTATTTAAAGCTTAAAAGATGAGCTATTAACCAGCACCTTTCTGACATCAGTAGGTTTAAGGAAACCAGTACACATGAAAGAGTGACCCTGCTTGTCACTTCAGCAACATTTTTATGAAGGCAAAAAAATGAACAGCACATTCTGTATCTTTCTAAAAGCTATTTAGAGGTAGACTAAATAAGTATTGCCATTTTTTAAAGATAACTCCTTCAGAAACACACACTGTATTTAGAAAGAATTCATCTAGCTATAAAGGTACAAGAACAATGAATCACCTGCGCTTCACCAACTACCAGGTCCTTTAACAATCTCAAAGTATAACAGAAAAAAAATTTGCATGGGTACACCTTATATCTAAAGTGACTAATCTGATCTCTGTTAGCTAACAAGATTTGGAGGGATTTAAAAGATTTTTTGTATTTCAGAAGATATATGTCAATGTTGAGAAGAGTTGGCTTCTGTGTTTCGCTTTTATTTCTCAATTAGCTTTTTTTGAACTTATTGTATATCAATGTATTTCAGTTTTTCATCACCTCCTAATCAGGTTGCTATCTTATCACCTGATACAGAAATAAAATACCAGGAGAAATCAATAGTCAGAGCAAAGGGTCAGGTAGGGGTCAGCCCTGGATCAGTGATATGTCTGTCTTATTCATATCATGGCATGAGATCAACTTCAAGCAATGAATCTGAAAAGTCAAAAAATGGACTCATAAGGGAAAAAAGATTTTATTTAATTCACCCAAGCAAGTTGCATTAATTGCTTAAATAACTACAACTGGCTGAAGTTTGCAATTTCCCATCACTATTTTGAATTTCAAGGAAAAAAGGCCAAATAAATTGTTTTGATGTTTTGGACAACATACTCTCTATTTTTCATCCAGCTCTACAAAATATGACATTTAAATGAGAGCTGCTCTTTTTCCTTTTTTCTAACAAATCAAGTGCAAAGACATACATGGCTGGGGTCTGTATAGGTCAACCTTTTCTCTGGGGATTTTTTTGCATGTTTAATAACCTGCAAGTAAACCATTTCCCATGGTTGGGGAGCATAAAAAGGATGCTTCTAAAGTTTCACCCTTCCATCAGCATCTATTTTCATGAAGCATGTACGAACTTAAATACCTTGGACATGTCCCCCTCTCCATCAAATGTGGCTGAAATCAATCCCTAGGTTCAAAAGTTATGAGGCAAGGTGTTAGTCTCTCACATGCACACTCAGAATGTGACTGTAATCTCATTTCCTTAAGGATACACCAAAGACTGAACTTACAATTACATTGCATGTATAACACCTGTGTACATCAGCCATAGGAGACTCTTGAGACTTGATGGGGATTTTCTGTAGCCCTGTTGAAACAGCTTTTCCGAAACACAGTTGTACTGAAAGCATTTTCATTACCAACCCAGAGCAATCTGTTGTTAATACGCACTGCTGCAAGGAGACAACTTCCTAAGGGATTGAATTTAACTGTAATGGCCACACACCCGTGAGAGAGCAAGCTGAAGACTATCTCACAAGTTGCTTCACTGAATCTTTTCCAGGATGTTCTTTTAATCTAGTTTTGGGGTCTTTTCTGAAGGAGAAAGCTCTTTTCAACAGAAAGAAAATAAATATAACCCCACTTCTCTGTCTTCCTGCTTTGCCTCACCAGTGACAACAAAACAGAGCAGCCACAGGCCATCACTATGTTATGTTTACTTTTACAGAATGACATCACTGCAAACTGTAGATACACAGCACTGAATCAATATCTCCTTCTCTTCGTTTTTAAAATGTTGTCTCACATTTGCACACATAATTACACCATCCACTTCACCCGATGTGTTGCTCCTGTAATCTGTGTGAGTAGCAGGAGAACAGGGACAGAGCACCCTCACCATGTCACAGTGGGATCAGGTTCAGAGTGAAATTAAATTTGCTCGTTATCCTCCCACTCCCTCCTGTGCTATGATGCATGTGCTCATTTCCTCAATGCAAAAGGCAGTTCTCCCTGCATGGAAATCAATTTGATTGTAGGACTTTGCAGACCTGTGCTGGAGGTCTTAAACTTTTTACAGATTTTTACTCCAGAAGCATGAGCCAAGTCAAAATTCCCTTCTGTTTCCCTTCTACTTAACCCTTAGTGTTTGCCTGCATACAGATGTGCCGATTTCCAGCTGAAGAAACTTCAGCTCAAGACTGCTCATGCTGCCAGAGGCTCAGTATGTGACAGTAGTAATTCTGACATATTTGAAAGCTTGTGTTTCTTTATTTCAAAATGAATTTTTATTTAGAAAATTGTTAATTATAGCAAAAAAAAAAAAAACAACTGAAGACTTAACAATAAAATCTTGGAATGGAAACAAAACATTCAGTTGACCAGAAGAAATTGCTTCATTACTATTTCCAGTTTAAGAACACCAACAACAAAACTTCCAGTTTTGATTTTTTTGTCCTTTCTACAGACAAAATGTTTTTCAGGATGCCAGCGTTTTTCCCAGAACATGAAAATGGTTTCCCATTCTCTCTGAAACACCACCTTTCCTGTATGTTTAAAGATAAGCAGGTGCCTAAAGCTCATTGATTTCCACATGACTTGAGCACAGGGAGAATGCTTTGATGAAATGCATCCAAAATGCTTTTTTACAAGAATCCTGTGATTATAAACTACACAGGCTAAATCACAATGAAATGACTGATGAACAAGTTAGCCACCAGCTTTGCAAAGAAAAACAAAAGGTCAGTGTAAATTCCAGAGGTCTTTTATAAGCTGTAATTAATTATGTGTTATTTGATTCTAGTTACTTTCAGGAAACTAAATGCTATAGTGCCCATAATCATGCATTTCATATGTCATTCACCTTTTAATTAAACTGGTCTTCTTGTAAGGTTATTGTTTTCTGCCCTATGATCTCAGCTCCTCTACTCTCAAACAGGCAATCTCATGTGTTGCTTTGTTCAGCTATACATAGGGAAAAGATGATGTCACTTCGCAAAGCATATTTGGTATTTTGACATTGGATGAAAACCCAGTGTTTGGAAACTCCGTCTCAGAGGGAATGGAGTCCCAGGTGTGGACAACTTCAAATGAAGTTTTTCAGCCAACTCTAATACAAAATGCAGCTGGACTTGTCCTTTGCTGTCAGCAGGAAATGGTAATCAAAATCTGAGCTGACAGAAACCTGTCAGGCAAATGAAAGAGAAAGGTGGGGAGTTTAAGCCCATTAACCTCATTGGTTCATGGAATAAATTTGGATAAGACAACAGAACTAGCAACTTGTTGTGAGTAGTCAGCTTTTAAAATCACAGTAGGCAGTCATGTCCATAGCTGGTTCACAGCCTAAAAACTCAAGCTCTCAGCCACATATTCCTGTCCTACCTTATCCATCACAATTGTTATTTGTGTTGCCAGCAATTGAAATGAGACCATGATTCAGCTCAACCATTGTGGTGTTTGTCACCAGACTATCATCTCAATGACACCAAATAACCTGATTTAAGAGTGCCAGTCTTTTCTTTCCGTATATGTTTAAATAAAGGAAAGTCCCCACTGGAGAGCAGGAGGATGATGAAAACATGGGAGAGTTGAATGATCGCTTATACATACAAAAAAATGTTTGAAATCAAGGAGGTGTTAGATATCGGAGGCTTGATTTTCATTTTATACTAGTAAAGGATATTGTTTCATGTTTTAAACAGCAGTGATCTTTAATATTAGCAGAGAGTTTCCAGGCAGATGACAGATGGAGTAAGTCTATGCAGTGGGGTGCTACCTAGAATTTGGGGAGTGTGTGGCATGTCCAATAATCACCAAAATCCACCTGTTTTATTTCCTGCTGCAAGCTGGCCTCACAGGTTAACAGGGCACCTTTCTTTGCAAGACTCCTTGACAGCACCTAAAGGTCATGTAGTGCTAAAGTCTGTGCAGCTCAGGCCTAGTTACGATTTTGAGACACTTTATTCAGCTGTTTCAAGTGCTCATACTAGAGGCCCATTATAGCTAAGGAGAAAAATAGCATTGTGGGAACAATGCAAGAAGAGATTGGTGCTCATACAGATTTGGCCTGAGAATGTCAAGTAGCTTCTCTCACCTCCCCATCTATGATGCTGAAATGAGTGTTACCAGAATTGAAGGGATGCTGTGAAGCTAAATTCACACAGGTTCTAAAGCACTTAGAGGACTTCAGCTGGAAGGCATGACAGAAATGAAACACTTTTTTATTATTTTTCTCACTCACTCAAAGAAATATCTGAGAGGAAAGCCAACATTTTATAGAACTTATAAAAATATGAGAAACCTGACTCATTTCCCATTCAGGTCAAAAGAGTGTTTTCCACTGGCTGCCATGTGAGGAAGATTTGGACTAAAAGGCCTATAACAATTCCTTATAAACAAGGCCCCTAAAGCAACTTACAAATAGATGGCTGCTATTTTCCTTGGCTTTCACCCATCTTTCACCATGGAGACAAGAAGAGGAAGAAGATAATGAATCTGTCCAGAGATTAATGTCTGCATACTAATTTATTTTCCTCTGTTAACACTGAGAGGAAGAACGACTGGTAATCTTGTGGACTGAATTTTGTGGACTCCTCAAGTAGAATCAGAAAGACAACACACCACAGGCCCATCTCTGTCTACAAAGAAGCTCCTCAGCTCCAGAGAGATGAACACTTCAAATAATTTCTTTACAGTATCTTCAAGTACCATACTTCCACCTTACGGTACTGAATTGTTTTAACTCACTTTAGCTGATTTCAGAAGTCTGGTGAACTAGAGGATATGTTTACATTTCAGATGCAAGTTTATTTCCCAAACATTGTTCTGCCAGCACTGGAAACAGAAGCCCTGCTTTCTGGAAGTAGGCCAACCCCTGAACTCCATTCACAAGGCGCTAAAGGAAGTTCAGCCACTGCATATATTTGCTTTTAATAGCTTTGCTGCTGTTTCAGCTGGGAAAGACTCTACATGATTTGAGTATGTATCAAATTAACATACTCTGCATTGTCCTGAAAAGATACCACTGCCCTGTCACATGCATTGTTCTGCTGCATTATCTAGGGAGTTTTTCTGCCTGAAGAAATATTTGTGCCTGCTACTTGGCTCCTACTTTAGCTAATGCTAAAAATACCACTAGTTGTTATAATGGTATTAATTATGCCTTCACCTCCATCACTCACCTACCAACACGACAAAGCAGCATCTCAGCATGGAATGCATATTGCCTATGCAGAATGGGATCCTCGAGGGTCCTCCAAACACCTCCTGACATAAAAGTGTCAGAATAGCTACCCTGGATCACACCAAAAGCCCACCTAGCTCAGTACCTTGAGTCAGTGTGGGGGAAAGGTGACAGACAGCACTCAGCGAAGGCCCAGCCAGGGGCCACTGCCTGTCAGGAAAGCACTCACAGCAGAGTAGGCAGCTGGGATCAATCATTTCTTGGAGGAGCAGCACAGCCAAGGCTGGAGATGGAGGTGAATGAGTTGGGACATTTACATGCTGCAGGACGAAGACCCCACGCCAACATGCTGCCACTTAGTGGGAATAGTCCTGAGAAGTGCTCCTTGTCCCAGAAAACAACACAATCACTGGGATACTGACCAAGCAGCTACAGGCAACACACAGCAGGGGAGAAGCACAGCCTCCATCTCCTGGGTGAAGACAAGCAGAACTAGCCCACCACAGAAAGTGTGGAGGTGATCAGTGCCAGCTCATGAAACCCAAAGACTTTCCACCACTTTCACCTCCCCTCACCTTACTTGGGTGTAACCATATCACTCAGTGCTGCTCACATAATATTTTTGCTAAATAATTACAATTTTTAAAAATGTCGCTAATAGCAGGCAGCTTAGAAAGAGGATAAAAACAGGGTAAGCATGTGATGGTGTTTCCATGGAATACTTGAAAGCCAGGCTTCCATGGAAGCCTTGAAAAAGCAGCAGCTCAGCAGCAGAATCTCTGAGCCCTCGATGGATATGCTCTGTTTCATGAATTTACCTAGTCTCTTCTCAGTCCTGTGTAGGTACCTAAATACGTTTTAGAATAAGTCTGTGTGACTGCTCATGATACATGGAGGCTAAGTGACACTTTTTAAAAAAAAATTTCCTCTCTGCACCCTGAACTAGGCAAAATGTCCCACTCAGCTCTCCCTTCATCAGGGTAACCACATGGAGACCTCTAATATCACAGCAGGCAGAGATAGCCACTCACCGGGATATCACTACACAACACAGTGTGGCTGTACCCACAGGTCGGTTCCCTTCTCCAGCTTCCATGATTCTGTATAGTAACCTAGTTTTTACTTCAATTTAAAATAAGACATAGGGGAATACTTTCACTGTTAAGAAAAACATACTCTGAAACAAAACCAAAATATCTTATTAAAAATGTTTCAAGATTTTTTACCTCCATTCTGGTTTTCCTATACTTAGCTATAAATTAAGTCTGCCTGTGAATTTTGCCACTTTAATGATTCATGACTACAGAATGTGTGTCTCAAATGTAGGGGAGAGAAAAGGATTAGTGATGAAAAGGAAAACACACATAACATTTTTCAGTGTCTTAAGTTTTAATCACCAGGAAACGAAAAATAAATGAGCTATGGGCATTGTATAATTGCAATAAATTTTGAGAAATGAGTAGTGTCCAGAGAAACCCAATTAAGTTTAATAACTTTGTGCATCAGAGACTGGGAGGATGGGGGGAGGGGGATAAATGTAACAAGTTACTGATGAATATAAAGTTTTCAACTGCAGAAAACAATGTTTAAATTAATATGACACACGGTGATAATTCTGGCTGCCTTTCTAATTGATTCTTTTTGTTAAATCAAGAGGAACTTGTGCACAATAAGCAGATTGCTGAGAGCCTATCCCCTACACAGAGATAACAGTTAACTTTAGCCAGGCACACAGTGGCTTACTCATAAAAGAACAGTCTCTTTTTTAATTTAGTGGGGCTTTGCACATATTTAGTTTAGTTTAGTTTAAGGCCCAATGTAATAGCAAGCAAAAACCAAGGGATCACAGTACTCTCCAAAATTCATAGCCACCAAACAATTTAACCACTGTTTGACTCACACACATTACTTTTCCCTCCAAGTGAAACCTGGAGCAAATGCTCATGATGCAATAAAAGGAGAAATTTAGGTACTTTTTTTTCTATTTGCTGATTAATTCTTATACACATCACAGTAAGTATAAGCCAACAAAGAGAGTGGCTTACCTTAAAGCATTATCCAAGCCAAGGAATTCTTGAAATACCCATTGCCAAAGGTGAAGCGTTTGATTCAATGAGGTTCCACATCAGAACCTTGATTTCCAAGTCGCTTCTGAACTGAAAACCCAACTAAGAAGGCATGAGAGAAGCCTAGATGTATAAAACAATATGATCCCCTTACATGGAGATAGATAAGGAATGTCTGACCTCAATTCTACAAAGTTTGTCTTTAGTATTAAAAAGATCAAGTCCAATTGGCTAACTCTTTTAGCTAGTCTCCTAGCTCTCCAGAGTTTATTTTTTATTATTAAAAAAAAAAGTAAATTTCTACTTTTTGGAATTCTGATGAACATACACAAAAGCAGAGCGTAACAATTCAGAGGTGTCAAGAACACATCTCAAATATCACTCAGAAACAAACTGCCCTGTTCAACTCAGTGAGGTGTCCAGTGATGATAAATTATATATCAGCACTCATGATCATTTCATTCCTTGTACAGCAAAGGGATGAAAACTCAGATGTCACAAGACCAGAACTGACAATCAGGAAATCTTGTCAAGTTTTATCATTCTATCTGCCCCATTTACTGTCCCTAGTAACACAAATTGGCACTGAATACAAAATGGAAGATCATTTGCTGTAACATTATTTGGGAAAGTAACATTGACATTTAATTATACCCTGGGCAAGTTTGGGAGCTTGGCAGAGCTCAAGGATATGGCACCTTCACAGAAGAGAACCATGCTCGTGGGCACAGAAAACTACACAAAGATATTTTGAACATCTGTAGTATCCAGCAGGTGCTACATCTCATTTCAGCAACTCAGGCAGAAATTCTCGGTGTGGGGGAATAAATCTTGAAAAAGATTCCTCTCCTCCCCTTGCTCAACATGTAAAGAATTTCCCATCTAGAGAATGCATTTGGTCCTTCTTGAATACTTTTTTTTTTCCCTAACATGTTTGGTTGAAGATAACACCACATACACTAGTGAATTATGATCAAAAGTATATAAACAAAGTAAATTGGCTTTATTTTTCCCACTTTACAGAAGAAACAGCTGAGACCATCCTTTCAGCATATAGTACAACATGCTACCCATCTCACCTTGCAGCTCATAGGACCTTGTATAGATCAATTTTTTAGCAAGATTTCACCAATAAATCACTGCAAATCATTAAGTTAATTACTCTTCTAAGAGAGATTAATGAGAAACTTACTAGACCAAACCTGTAATTCAAACTGGCCTACTTCAAGAGTTATCAACAATCTTTCCAAGGAAAAAAACCACCTATGGCAATATAGAGAAATCTAGAGTTAAACTCCAACAATTTATGTCACAGTGCGAAATTGGAAAGTTGAAGGACCAGGAAGTAAAACACTTTCCCACTGATAAACCATTACATTTGGGTGCATCCCAGAGGCCTCCCAAGCCACAGTCTCAGCCCACATTGAGTTTTGTTCCCTAACATTAGAGTTGCAGAAGAAATGAGCCCCCTCCCCTTCAAAACCTGCAAGCGTTGCTCTCTTAACAAAGCAAGAGAGGTTCATTCTTTTAGCCATGATTGTTCAAAGTTGCATCCCTGTCAACCCTGTAATAAACTGAATTTCATCAGTTCAGGTCCTTGCATACTCCTGCTGCTTCTTGATTCAAAGCTTGTCAAAAGGTTTTACAAGCGAAATTAATTTCAAAAACTGTTAAAAGGTGTGTAAGACAGGTTGTAAGGAGGTGCAGCTGCTTCAAGCACTGGAAAAGAGGTCATGAATTTTTCCTGACCTATGTGGGAAATATCTCTAGAACAGAAGGGTGATAGTAATTAAAATAGGACAGAAAATGTGTCTTTTAAAGATGAAGAGTCCTTTTCACATCTCTGAGAACATGATGCTTTATTTCTACTTACCTGTTTTTGAAATGCTCCAGGGGAAGCAACTATCATTAAAAAAAAATTAAAAAATCAAAAAACAAAAAATATGTTGATGGTGGTATCCAAACAAAACATTCATCGACTTTGAAGACATAAACAGGAATCTTTCTTTACTAGAAAAATCAAGTAAGTGTCATTTTTATCCTTCCACTGAATTGTGCTTTACATGTAATGTTGGCAATGGAGTCCACATTACTCCTCTATATCCAAGTCATGTCCTTTTTCTGCATTTATGTCAGAGAAACAAAAATTGTTCAGTATCTTAGTATCTAGTTATTCAAGATCTGTGAGTTCAGACTGCATTTAGGTGCTATTTTAAGCAAAATTGTATATTAGGAAACTTTATATCATTACAGCTAATTAAAAATAAGATTTTTGAAAGACTATAGGGTTCTCTTCATATGTGGGAGGGTCAAGACGTGAGAAGAAAGAGGATGTTCTGGTCAGTTTAGAGGATGTTCTGGTCAGCTAATAATGGGAAGAAGAGACAAGAGGAGCCAATTTCTTTATGGCGGAGCATGGACAAGGTATGCTGTGGTTTTTCTCAGCTAAAATTAGAGACATTACCTTAACTATTCTTTTCTTTACTTTTATGGTCTGTGGTAATTATTTGGCATATAAGACAAACTTCATTTTTGCATGCAAGTTCAAATGCACAACAACAAGAGGGGAAGTTCCCCATTGTTCAGCAAATTCTCTGCTTCCTATCGTTGTTCAGTGCTGGATTTTAATTGTGCAAATTACAGTATCTTAACCATTTTTCACTTCACCTTTTATTTTATAGCTTCTGTTATGTGTTAAGGAAAATGTTCCTTTCACTGAAGTAGCAGCATACCAGCTGCTCCTGAAACTGCAAGATAAGAATTCTCACCTGACTACTCATAACAAATGAGACATGCCTTGCAGAATTCACCCATTTTATTCCAGGAAGAGAAAATGTGTGCACTGGGAGACAGAAACAGAAATGAGGAATGCTGGGTGACCTTGGGCAAGTCACTTCACTTCTTTGTTTCTCTTTGCTGCTGTTTTTCTTGCTAACTTTGGTCTGTCTTGTCCAATTAAAGAAATCTGAAGCAGGAGTGCTCTTTGCATTGTCAGCGTATCTGGCCAATAAGGTGCTGACCTCACTTGGATACAATAGTAATAAGTAATAACCATGACAACAATTTACAAGTGATGCCCTGCATTTCTAATACTTTGGCTAAGAAGTGTTTCAATAACTTATTAAAGCACATGTGTAAGTTCACCTTTACAATGGGAAGCTGCTCTTAACTCTTGTCAGCTTTAATAGAACTTAAAGGCTTAGATTCTCACCCTGACGATTTCTCCTGGAAGGCTGTTGCAGAAGTCTACTGCTCCACTGGTCTGAGAAAAACTCTTCTAATTACAAACCCAAATGCACTCTTGGACAACTCTCACCCTTTGCTCTTAAGCCAGCAAGGTCTTCTCCTCTAGTATTCATGCTTGTGCCCTTTTTAGAGAGACAAATCACAATTCTTCCAGGCCTATGTTTTACTAGGTGAAAGAGGCCAAACTCTCCTCTGAGTTACATGTTAAGCCTCCATTAGAACCTCTGCTTTGAGGTCTAATCCATCACCCATGCAATCACTATAACCTAATTCTGGACTTAAGTTCCTATTAAACTAAGTCAAAACCTTCCTGTTTTCTACGGCCAGACTAGCAGGGTGACCAACCCTGGGTCTCCATCCACTTCTCCCCAGAATAGAAGAAAGGGAACTGTGTCCTTGCTCCTGAAATCCATTGCTCAGTGCTGTCTTTACTGGCCAGCACCCAACACCCATCCCAGGAAGGGAGTAGAGAGAAAAAGCTCCCCTTTCAGGATATGGTCTCTTCCTTCCAGCTTGGGATTGTGTGCATCTATCTGCATAACTATGTTTAACTGGGTCTAGGGTACAGAAATTGTTGGGACTGATGGCATAAAAAAAAGTACAAAGAGCCAAGAAAGAAACTTCAGCTTAGAAGAAAATACTGTAACACGTTATATATTTGTAGTAGGAAGGATGACTTTCAAATGCCCATTGGAAAGAAATGTATAATAAGATCTTTTCTTTCTCTATCCTTTCTATTGACAGCATATCACTTTCAAACATACTAATTTTGCTGGGTGAAAATGTATGCCTTCTTTAATACAGATAAGTCATTTGCCATACATAAGCCTTGTTAATTTAGGATTAATGTTGCTGAAGTAATTAAAGTGACCTTTTGCAAAACACATGACTATAGCTTCGTAGTGAAGTCCTACTGGTTATCTGTAGGGCTAACTTCAGTCCAGTGGTATTAACAGTTGGGTTGGCTTTAGCTTTACAGCTTCAGAGGTCTCCAAAACCCACTTTAAAATAAAGGTCTTCCGTTAAATCTTCCAAAGACAAATGAATGTCAGTCAGTTGTTCCCAGCTGCTAACTGTGAGGAGTACAAACTCTTCAGTAAGGCTTAAAGAGTCAAAAATCACAGACAGAAACCAGGGATGCAGAAATTGTGGTATGTTCCCCTCTAATTTCAACAGCCACCAAAAAAAGTAAACAGAAATGAGTCAGTGGGTGGAGGTGGCACTTAAATTGCTATCAGATAGGTATTGTCACATGCATTAACTTTGAATTTGGTATGAACTTTTTTGTCTCTAAACAAAAGCTCAAAATCTCTCTCCACTATACTGTAGAACAGCGCTCTCAGTATGAGAGAATTGTTTAGCAAGCAACTGCTGCCAGATTAATAATTTATCAAGTACAAACTATGGTTATTTTCATATGGTTTCTCTAGTAAAAAAAATCTGCTGGGAAATGTACATAAAAAGAAACTTCACAGGAAACCAAATGCTACTGCATGGGCAAGGATATAAAATATAAAAGGTTGTTTTGTTCCATAACACTTTGGGTAGGTGGTCATTTAAAATGCTTTTCATGCACGTAGCCAAAGATCAAAGTATTAAAGGAGAAAATTACAGAGCACAACTTGAGAGCACCATAGCAATCAGTTGCTAAGGCTAGAAAGTTTATTGTAAAATAGTGTTTACACTAATAAAGCCCTACTGATTTTCATATTGCAAATTATTTTGACCTCCCAGGCTACTCACTAGGGTTACTGTATCTTCCCCTAGGAACAGGATCACTATTTCAAAGAATTTCCTTTTGAAGATAGAAATATCAGCTTTGTCCACTTTTGCAGCTGACACAAAGAAGTCCATTCAATAAAATAGTTCCTTTATTTGCATATGGGTTCCAAGGACTATGTTCAAGAACAGCTCACAGTGTAATAAGTGTCATCTGCTTCTCTCCTGTTCATTAAATCTGTATTCATTCACTGCATACAGCACCTTTGTTCACCTTCTTGATGTCAACAAAGCTAAAGAGAGACGGACTGACCTCAGAAGGAGGCTACATTATTATAAATTTCAAAGCAGGGGTATTTCAAAGACTATTGCCTAGGGTCACTTGTGATAAAAATTCCAGACATTCACATTGAATTTTGTAAGACACTGCTATTCAGTCAAACCCAAGTTCAAAAGAAGCATCCCGTTATGTGATATGTATGCCATTTCTGATACAGAAGTCATCATTAAAAGAAATGTACCCAGCAATGCACTACAGAACAAGAACCAGCATTGTACAGTTTTGCAATTAAAAGGAAACGGGGTTTCATCTGTTCCAGCAGTTGCCTGTATAGATCAAGGGAAACAGGTATCTGAGTTATGGGATACTGAGTATCTAGCACCTGACTGGCTGACTGGCTACAGAAATGGAGATGAAACCAGAATAAATCCTAGCTGCACAGAGTTCACTACTTAGAAGAATGACATTTGTGAAAAGAACGTTTTTGAATATACACATTGCAGCAGCTATCGAAATAGTGCTACTGAAGTAGAGATATCCTCTCCACACACGCATACATACACCCTCTGCACAATCCAGAACCCCTGCTTATGGCACTTAACCGACTGCTGCCCCAGGCCCAGAGCAAGACAAAACAACCTTGCTCCACTGAGCCGTTTCTGATCTGTACTTGAAATTCTCTGGCCGGGTTTTACAGCCATCCATCACACTGCACTAACACAATTCATGCGTAGATCCTTAAGCTGTAACAATTATTCCTAGTCCCCTTCAAATTCTTTATTAATGCAAACATAATTAAACTGTTATAAAATAAAGACACAGGCTTCTTTCTCACTTACAAATTCCATGATGTGTCTTGCAAAAATTGCTCCCCGCAGAGAACACTGCACTTGCTTTTCTTTTTTGTTTTTCCCCTCCACCATCTGACTTTAACACACAGGACATGTAACAATGCCTGGGGCATCATCCCCGACTTTGGGAGTCTCCAGGCAATCTGTAGGCTCTGTGGTTGTGTTACAGGTGAGAGATGAGCAATAATAAAGGAACATTACAGTGAAGAACCTATGGGGATTTTGCGAAGAGATCAAGTAAATAACTTTCATCAGCTTTAGAAGGAAAAAAACCTCCCTACTAAGCTTCATCTCATCAGATTTCAAGCTTGAATAAAACGTTCACAGTGAAACCAAAGCCTCCCCAAAGCTCATATGGGTTTGCAGTTTTGCTACAAAGTCATAACTCAGATGAGATTGGTTGAAAGCCCAAACATATTTGAAAAGACTTGGACCCACTTTCAAAGGACCCTGAGCTGATGGATGAGTTTGCGTCTAAATTTTCGTGAAACTTAGTTATATATGGTTTGAACTGTTCAAAGATGGTAGTGAAATTACTTGATATACACTTGCACATCATTGTACTAAATATATTTATACAGCTGTAAGGCCTTAAAGGTGGATATTGCTGGTAACATGAGGGCGAATTGCTTGCAATGCATATTTCTTCATATTTTCCTGTTAAGTGTATTATTATTTTATCTTTATTGCAGTGTCACAGAAGAAGTCACAGGTCAGGATCCTATTATTTTAGGCACTGCAAAAGCACCAATGTGAGTCCCTGCCTCACATAATTTATATTTTAAGTTGTGGAAGAACAGATGTCTTTTAGAATAAGTAATGCTGAATAAGTGGGCATTTCAATAATTCTCTATTAGGTCAGAAACTGCTATTGCTATTGTAAACCTGCTCAGCATGGATCAGTGTCTTATAAATGAGAGTGTCTGGGGTTTTTTAATTTGCATTGGAAAGCTTACAGTGTAAACAGCTATCTTGGTATGTTTCACTCTTTTCTCCTTACAAAGCTTTGTTAAACATTGTTCTGATTGCCCAATGCAAAAAGAGTTTTTAAAAATTTATATAAGTAGAATTCATTTTGAAAAAGAAGTGGTGAGGGTTTGGGGTTTTTTTCTCCCCCTTTTGCTTATCTGCCTTATGATTTTTAAGGAGTTTGAAAGCGAATTTCAACATACAACATCGCCTAGTGAATACAGGCTCATCTTTCATGAGATGAATGTGCTGACAACAACGTAAGTTCCCTTGACAGAAATAGGTGTGCAACAAATCCCTAGAAATCATACTGCGAATATATCCCTAAGAATCCTTCAGATTTCCTAAAGTAGAGTGGAAACTAGAGATACTCTTAAAATCCCAAAAGTAACGTGTATTGTCAGCAAACAGGCTAAACTGCTGCTTCATGGATAATGCAGGTAAACTGCCCTCAGAATGACTGCACCAGCAGCAAAAAAGTAGCAATTTTTATGACTTATGTCACATCACATCAAGACAGATCAGATGATGCATTTTGTGGGGTTGTTTCACATATGACTCTACAAAATCACATGTCAAAAGATGGATAAGACAATTTCTCAGGAAACAGTATGCTCCAGGTAAAGCCAGGATTAAAGCGAAGGGCCGTCTTCAACAAAGCAAGAAATATGTGACAGGATGAGATACCTTTTTCATTCCTCAGTCAAGCATGCCACTATGTCGATAAATGGTCAAAAACGATACAAAATAACAGAGTAATCAGAAGAGTCATCAAAACAGAAGATACCTGGCCTTTTTCCTCAGTTTGGCTTGGAGTGGAAACGAGCAAAAAGAAAATTTTATCTAAGTATTACTAAACCATTGTAGATGGTAGATGTAGATCTAGAACAGCCTGTAGTTATGCCTTTTACACCAAAGAAACTCTGCAACAGGAGTAGGGCAAAGTTTGCAGGAAGTTGGTCCATTTTCATTAGACAAATATAGTTTGTAAAGAACATACAAGTTTCAGGATACAAGCCGCCTTCAGTGATTCAGACCTCCATCCAACTTTCACTCCCTTTTAAGACCTAGAGCATCATGCCCTTAAAAAGTACACTTCAGACTGAGTCAGTAAGGTTTAGAGGCATAAAAAACCTTTAAATTTAAAACACTGAACAAGAAATCATGGCCTTTTTTTTCAGGCTATGACCTAACAACAAACACCTGGGCTGTTTTAACTACCAAAGCCATGCAAATTAAATTAATTATTGTTCTAAAAATTAGCATCTCTCTCCATTTCAGTACACAAGGGCAATATCCTCTTCTAGTTCTGTGAACCAACAGCTAATTATCTCCCTGCAAGTGGAAACAACAAATTCTTTTAGTTGGATAAAACTGTGTTTTCATACAAGGGAATGCAAGCATAAATCTAACATCTGAGAAAAGCAAATTCAACCTAATAAAACACTGAAGGAACAAGGGCTGCAGTTTAAATAAGTGCTCCTCATTCAGTCATTGCGATATACTCTGTCATCATTCACTCTAACATGATGATGTTGCCAAGATGAAGCACCATCTTACCAGCAATTACCTCTGTTATAGGGTCAAACCATTTAGAACTCCTTACAGTTTCCCATCTTTAAGGTACCACATTTTAAGACTAGATTTTTAACATGGATAACAGACCTGCACAGGAGCCGAGAGCCTGCAATTCCTCCTTCACATCTTTTCTACGGGTCAGCAGCTGAGGAGGAGAGGTTGACAGGGGCAGGGGAAAGACAGGCCCTGGATTATATATATCCTTTCACTAGACATGAAGGGGCACATTCACATTTGGGGCTGTGACAGGACATTCATCATCCTGCTCCTTCTCCTGGAGAGAAAGGAGAGCCAATAATTGCTAGTAAAAGGGCTATCTTAGAGCACAAGGAGCTACCGCTCAAGGTGCAGGTGACACGTGTCCTCTTATTCAAGGTATGATCTAACCCACAGTATTCACTCTAGTCCTATTTACCTTCCAGAATGACACAGGTGATTCTTGCTCAAATCTGCAGAAAACTATATGCCATACCACCAATTCCTGACAACACTAATATTGGCAACAGTATCAGTTGTGGGATGCTTGTAAATGCAATGCTGGTTATCAACTCAGAGTAAGCAAAACCAAATCAATCATATATAATACACACATGCGTGCACACACAGAGTCCTATGATTACAATGACATATGTATTGGACAGATGTGTTTGTTTTCCCAAAGGAGACAGTAACCCAAGACAGTTATTAAAAACACAGAAAAGCCGATTATCTTTTTATTACTTTCTATACTAAGGCCTTTTCCATTGTTCTACCAGGTCCGTTTCATCTGAATGCACATGGAAACTGAAAATACTTACCTGCTCCTCAATGCCAAGGTGAATTTAATCAGAAAACTAATTGCTTTCACTTTTCTGTTATAAACTCTTCAATTTGCTGTAGAGACTACCAGGGTGAAAATTTTCTGCCAGCAATGAAGTCCGAAAGGAAATGGTCTCTGTTGTTTCTTGGAAGAAAATTGCCTTTAGAAAAATCCTGTTTCTTTGGTAGAGTATCAAGGAGAGATGTGGTTGAAGAAAGAGATGTATAGCTTTTGAGATTAATCATTATGATGAATCAGAGAAAAGCTGAAGGCTATAAAAGATCTCCATAGTCTATCACCACTTAGTATCCAATAATTACACCAGTAGCTGCCATCTTCACTGTTTCTATGTAGATTCTCTCTCTGCCGACCTTGGCCCCCAAAGAACTGATGTATAATAAATAACCAGCTCTCTGCTCACAAGTCTTAAACTGCCGGCAGCTGCAAGAAACATGAATTACAACCAAAATACCATATTAAACTATTCCCAAACACCTTAGCCACCCATAGAATATTCACTGTTTAACAAATAAGTAAAAATTGCTGAAAACAAATCTTTGAAGTGAAATACTGATTTTTTTTTTTTAACCTTAGAGTCAGCATTTGATACAGCCTTAGAAAAATGCACTGATGTGTCATAGTATCTCATTATTTCTTTTGATGTGTTATCACGTCTTTATGGAGTGGTGCTGGTTTCAGTCATGAAATGCAGATTTGGAACACAGTGTTGTGTCTGCTTAAATAGAAACTGAGTGTACGTAGCACATATAAATAATTCTAGTTCTAGCACTTTGGGAAAGGATTTGAGATGACGTTTGAAGAAAAGCACAGAAGTCTATAATGCTGCATTCAAACATATGATGTTCACAGCTCTATAATTTCCTTGAAGAATTTTGTTCCTAAAACATTTTGTTACATACCATGTGGAAGATGGTGATCATTAATCTGTGTGTTAAGGAAACCCACACAACTCGTACAGCCCATCAATACATGTCTTGGAAAGAATTAGGAGTCCCAGATCTCACATCAGCAGTTTCACTGGACGCTGAATAACAAAAGCATGTCTCACAGTACATCTAGTGTACCAGTGATTCAGGAGGGACAATCACACCACTTCGACTGACATTTCGTAAAACAAACAACACTGGATTTCACCGAGAGAAGCCACTGTTAAATCCCCTGATTCATGTTTATT
This sequence comes from Fulmarus glacialis, assembly GCF_000690835.1. NCBI lineage: Eukaryota > Metazoa > Chordata > Aves > Procellariiformes > Procellariidae > Fulmarus > Fulmarus glacialis. The sequence goes on along the minus strand of NW_009197562.1, from coordinate 97,721 downwards.
TTCTAGAAGGAAGATTCTCACCACCTTCTATAGCAGCATGCTCTAATGGTGAATCACTTCGGCTGTTAAATAAAACGTGCATCTTGTTTGTAATAAATCTGGACTTAACATAAGTTCAAAGAAAGGGAAATGGGAGACAGTGCCAAGATGCTTGTGAGGAAAGCAAACAAGCAAGAGGCAATCTGGCTGCCTTGGCAGAATCTATTTTTCTTATATTAAAAACAGAGAATTAGAGGTAATTCAGCTGCAGCATTATCTAATTGCAATGGCAAGATGAGGATGTTTTATTGAACATCCGTTGTACCAGATCTAAGTGGTCATGCTCTTCAAGGAGAAATGAAAATGTGAATTGAGTAGGGTCCAGCAATAAGTAGAAACTGAGAGCTAATTTAATGCAAGCTCCAACCTAATGAAAAGACAGATAATTGGAGGTAATGAAGACCCTACCAGTGGTAGGAACAGAAGATTACACAGGCACATAAAAGCACTGCTTGTGTACTTTGTTGAACATGAGTTCCACAGTGCTCAGAAACACCGGCAGCAACAAGGTAAATCACAACCCTGATGCCCAAGGAGCTCTCAGACCTGTAAGTCACACACACTGACTGAAACACAGAGATCTTAAATGGCTCCGGCTGACTTGCAGAAAAAGCAGCAATGAAAGCTGACTTGCAGAAAAAGCAACAATGAAAACAGCAACTGCACATTGTTAACAGACTGAAGGAGGACTATTTTTGGTATCAGTAATCCCTATTGACAACCTGCCTACATGTTGTCAGCTGACAATGTTCCATTGCCTCCACAGAAGCAGAGTATCCTGTAGGGAGAAGACAAAAAGAAATACTGGGAATTAATAAATAAATAAATAAACAAACAGATAGGAAAGCTGATAAAACACAGAAACAAAATGCATGCAACAGAGGAGGAAGAGAAAACATGAACGGGGAAAGAACTAACGCAGAAGCATTTTGCCAAGCACAGAGAAAGCAAAATCTGTCAGAAAGAAAGAAGCAATGTTGCAAAAGCAGGAAAACCAGGAGTTACGAAGAATGCCAAAGTAGAGGCACTGTTAAAGCCAAAGTGGAGTTGTTAAATGAACAGTCTCTACTTACATCCTCGCACAGAGATAGCCACTGACCAAGCTGTGAGCAGCAAAGGGTTTCAGGACCCTTGAAATAGTTTTACAAGGATAAAGCCTCCTATAGTCCTTAAAGAAGTGGAATTACCCATTCAATTTGTTGATAGAGGAAAAGGAGGAGTTCTCTAACAGTGAGAGGGGCTTAGGGGAATAGCCATGGAACCACCTGGAAACTCAAAGGAGGACTTGTTTTGTTACCAAAATAGAGACCTCATTGCCATCTCGTCTGAAGAAATTACTGTGAATGACAGAAGCTCACATATAAAGACATCTTTTCGTTACAAAGGGCTTATGAGACTATATTTATAGCCCAATTTTGAGCATCTCTCAGAAAGCTACTGTCAGAAATGGTCTCATTATGCCACTGCCAAACAGGAGCACAATAAGAGTTACTACCCAGAGTCTAAAACTTTAGTAGGGGCAAAAGACAGCAGGTCTTCAGAGAACAGATGGGGGGTAAATGACAGGAATAGGAGCACAATTTAGAGTTTAAGTCCCTGTGAAGCTAACAGAAAGACTATTAATTTATTTCAACGGACTTTGGATCAGGCCCCTCTCTTCTGAAGAGCTTTGAAGTTGAAAAGTGTTAGATGAGCGCTCAAAATTCTTATCAACAAAAAAACGTGGCTAAAGAGATGTATACAAGTGTCTCTTTAATTTGCTTGAAAAGGTCAGAAGATCGAGAGAATGTCGGCACATAGGAGGTGATTTAATGGGATATGAGGGGAACACTTCAGACACAAAGTGTGGATAACACATGAAAAAGGAGTTGAGCATTTCTCAGAAAAGTTTGTGTACTATAGACTCGTCAGGACTATGTAAGAACTGGTAAAAAAGCAGATGAAGCTAAATCAGGGTGTTTTTCTAACTTATGAGTGCCCTGAATGTTTGCTACCTTATGATAAATCAGGGCAAAACATTTTATGTAATTTCTTTGGCAGAAATGCTGGTTTAACAAAATTCTACTACCATATCTGCCCCAGCAGTTCCTTGTCATCCCAATATCAGTCATATGCTACGCAAGCAGTTTTTTCCCCTGTGGGGGTAGAAGCTACCGCCTAAGGTTTACAGACATTACTATCAGGAGGGCCTCCCTGTAATCCTTTAGCACCACCCTTCATGCCTTATGACCAGTGGAATAATGCACACTCCAATTAGGTTAGTTGTTAAAGAAATACAACAATAGAATTTGCAGCTGAAGCGTAAATTAGCATCTTTCAAACTGTACATACAGTAGGAAGAAGCAGGTATAAATAAATATAGATATCTAAATAGCAAACAGCAGTTAACATCCCATGCTCTGGAAAATATGTTTCTCATCTCAGTGAAAGGATACTTATACCTTTATCCTAAGGAAAACTTTAGTCATACCTCTATTATACCTATGCTGCTTTTAAAAAAGTAAATAAAAATCACCAAGTCTCTGGGTTAGGTAAACCAAATTAGATTCCAGAACAGAAGGTCACTCCTACTCTTTCACCTACCCCAAACTGGTACCCTGATGATGTCAGCTAATGCATCTTACTTCTCACTTTCAACCAGCAAGGAGTTCAGACAAAAGTCATGTCAGCTGGCAAGCAGTAACTTGTTAAGCTAAGGCAAGGCAATCACTTGTGAATGTGCATTCCCTTACAATAAGATGCATTTTACTATTATAGGTAAACCATCAAACACAGAACAACTATTCACCAAATTTGCCTATCTTCCAGAATTTATTATTCCCCTGAGGAACGCCAAAGCTTTCAAGAAATCTAGGAAGTTTGCAATACTGGCGACATGGCTGTGTTTCAGTTCTACCACAAATCATGCTGTAAGCAGACGGAAAGTTAACAGAAGTTAACCAGAGAGGTCTTCTGACATAGTAGCTGCATTATAACACACTCCAACGGGTAAAGGCAACTCAGTGTGGAGCTTACTGTATCTCCCCCATTCCACAAAACTCTAATATTCAGCAAAGCAAAGCAAGATGGGTAGAAGGCTAAATACGTAGGAAGGTTTTCAGATTGAAATACAACTACAGGCAAATCTAAGCATTGCTGCCTGTCAAACCTTGCTCCATGGGTGAGCTGCTGCAAAAAGATGATGTTTACTTCTACCCAAATCTCTGCTGAATCTTCCCATATGGAACATACTGAGTGAGAAGTGACAAAAGCAATGGGTAACTTGCACAGCACCTTCTTCAAGGGTCTCTCTGCAGTCTGGAGCTAATTGCATATCCTGCAGATACGCTTCATGGGTTTAGAACTTTTTTTTTTTTTTTCTTTTTTTTTTTAATAAAAAGAAAGCAATTAGGGCCACAGTCACACTATGTTTTCATTTCAGCTAATTTATCTAAGTTAAATTAGCTGTTATGCAGTTGAATAGGAAATAACGTTGACACCGTAAAAAGTGTAAAATAACTACAGAATGTGGGATGATAATGGTAGAAAGCAGTTTCTGTGGTCCTGGAATTTATAGTCACTAAAACAGAGTGAAATAGCAAATGACTAACTAAAATCTGTCAGCAAATCACTGACTAGGTAACTTCCCATTGTTTTATTTACCATGGCTGAGTGGCATTAACTGTGGTGGCACTATTCATTTATAATCAGCATGCCATAGTTATTATACATAAAGCCTTGCCAAACATTCTGCCTTGCAAAAGCAGAGCAGATGCTCTTTTGAGGCTAAAAAAGAAAAGATGAGGAAAACCAACCTCTTCCTAGAGATGAGATGTGGTTAGCTGTGGGCCTGACATTACACAATGGATATTTTTGATACATGGGGGGTTTTTTAATACACTTATTTCAATACACGTAGACATAGAATCCAGAAGAAGAAAGAGTTTAAGTTCAAACAGAACTCTTGCCCTCAAAAAAAAAAACAAGCAGAAAACGTGAATACCATTCTCTCTCATTAGGCTGTAAATACAGCACAAGCTACCAAGTACACTTGCAGGGTGCTAGAATAACTCTTCACAAGCCACATTCCTGGACCTCTTTGATGTCACCTTTCCAAGGATTTCTGCTTCTTCCAGTTTCTCCCTACTCTTCAGTGCTGTTTGTCCTCCTCCTGTGCTCATGCTCCAACATACACTCAGCAATCCTAGACACATGGGGAAACTGAGACAACTAAAAGTGCTATAAACCAATCTCTCTTATAGTAAAGAAGCCAAGACAGTACAGATGAACCAGTAATAGAGTCTTTCTGTGCCTTATTATAATGAGAGACCTTACAAGATTTTAACAGTAGTCCAAGAAAGCTTTAAAAGATGGAGGCTATCACACAACTTCTGAGGTAAATTTCTTGCTTTGGAGTTATTCTAACCACAACAGTACTTCCCTACAAATCAGTGACTCTTTCCTCCCATAATGTTTGGTCCCTTCAAGTGCTCTTTTACAGCTTTCTCTGCTGACATGGTTGTAACTAAAAAAGTCAGTAGATGAACAAATTCTGCAGCTAGCATTATTCAATCACAAAAGGAGAGAAGATGGCTTCCTCAAATAGGCAAGAATATGTCACCATAAGAAAACTTCATTTGCTGTGAAGTCTTACGATAGAGGAGAATACTATTTAAGGAAAGGAAGTGAGGACCAAATCAGTTCTCATGTAGTCAGTTGTAAATCTCTCATTTACAAAGCCCAGTCATTTCCATTGCAGAAATAGATTCGTGCTGGGAAGACCAAACCTGGAGGTAGCACCATATTTGCAGTACCTTTTCTTGTGAGTGAATATAAGAGCGTCTGTAACATCTGTGCTTTCACTAGCATGTGAATAGAGTAGGAGCAAGCAGACAATGAAGTTTGGCCACCGAACATCCATAAATATGTCAAACAACAGGATAAGACCTTGCTTGCCCTCTACTTCTCAGACAGAGTTGCAGGGCAAACTGGCAGGAGCTGACTTCTTAAATTTTCAAAGCAGTATCTCCATACTTCCTCCTATGTTCACCCCCACTGGAAGTGCTCCCTGTAAGATGCTACCAGACTACGTCACTGATCTGAGTCTGATGAAGTAATCAGAATAGTCTCTTCAAACCTTTGACAGCAGGAAGGGGATAAATTCAAGAGATGCTCAGGTCCCTCATCAGCCCTCCCATGTGGATGTCAGGTGCATATAAGGAAACATCTAGGCAGTGTGCAAAACAGGGTATGATGTCACAGCTGAAACAAAGCTGTTTTCCTTGGTATTTGGCATGTATTTTAAACAAATAGTGACTGCAGCCTAGAGGGAAGGTGGTAAATGGAAAACACTGGGAACTATTTACAATAGACGTCCCCCACACAGCCCCATCTCCTGCTGCTGAGAGAAGTTCAGGCTCAATAACCAGGCTTTTCCCACCCTCACTGCCGAGGGGGTCAGCAAGGTTTCCTCCCAGACAGTGCCAACACTGAGAATGTACTCAGCTGAAATATTTCAAAATATTTCCCCTGCACGTATACTCAAAGCCACAAAAAAGTTTCTAAGCACATACCAGGGTGTTCATTCCTAATAGTACTTGCCTTCTGATAAACTAAATATCCTAACCACAGCACTGGGCCTCATCACATGGATGTGAGCTGGGGACCATACACCCTGTTCAAAGTTATCTCCTCAACTAAAAGTTGAAAACAAGCCAGAGAAATGCCTTTTACACCCCTAACCTCACCACAGCAATGGACTCCCACTGCTTACTTCCAGACAGAATTTGGATGAGTCTCAGTGGGCTTACTGTTTACAGGGAAAATGGCAAAGTTCAAAAGGTTCCTCATCCCCCACACATCTATAATTATCCTGTTTTCTGCAGTTTGGTCAGATGAGGGATGAATGTTAGTTCTTTCCAGCAGTTCTATTTTCATCCCAGCATCATTTTTTGGCAGTAAAATATGCCAAAATTGGAAACCATCCTGTGTCAAATGACATCTAATTTGCCCTAAACAAAGGAGAAGAAAACTTGTTCACCTTTCCCACTTGCTTCTGCACATCTTGTCCTTACAACGGGTCAAGAGCACAGAGTTGTGCTCACTTATATTAGCTGAGAATCCAGCCCAAAAGATATACCTCGTTACCTCCCTTTTTACCTGAGCATTGAGCCAAACCTGAACTATCATCCGTATCCGAAAGAGAAACAGATGCTGTAGACAAGACCCTTTTTTCATGCAATCCTGCTTTTTTTTTCTTTCCCTTTTTTCTTTTAAATAAGGAAAGAATAACACCTCATTTTCTTGCAAGAAGAATGTCTCCTGTCTTATTTCTCAAAGGCATGTTCCCAATAATGGGGAATGCTTGTTCTGACCATCTCCTCAGCTTTTCTGGTTCTGCTTCCTTCTCTCAAAATATGTTCCTCATCTCCAGCACCCCAATCTCTCAGTTTGCTCTATTAATCCAAGGAAATGCCTCAATCTAACCAGACTAACTTCTTTGCTGTGCTTTACCATTTTACGCTTTTGGCAGCGGCCTCTATTGTTTCAGCCCTCACTAAATAAAGGTGTTTTTAACTGCTCCCTCATTTAGCTTGAATGGCATTTCAGTTGTTATGCCCACCAGTTTGAAAGAGGCTCACAGCAATGTTCACATTTATTAGCTGGAACCAATAACAAACTAAACACTTGGAATTTTGCATTGGAGCTCTGATCCCATTTTCTTTCTTCCTCAAAGAAGCTATTAAAAAAAAAAAAAAATCAGATGTTAGAAAGAAAAGTCCAGTAATGGCTCATGAATCGTGATGTTTTTTTATTATAGGAGAGGTTTGGTTTTTTGGTTTGGTTCCTCCCCACCTTTTCTTATTGTCACTGAAATGGTTGACTGCTTTTGCCATTGTATTAACTTATTTTTTATTCAAGTCTCAGATGTCTATCAGAAGGATCTGGGATGATGCCAAACCACCAAAGAAAATTGGCCAAGAAAGAATAACAAGAAAAGAAGAAAAAGAAAAAAAAAGAAAAAGTAAAAAAAGCAAGATCCCCAGAAAAGGCCACCAAATATTTGAGCTCACAAAATCCAAAGCAGTTCCCTGCTCTACCACAGACCTCTTCATTGACTATGGGCAAGTCACATTAATCTACTGATTTCATCATTCCATGGATATCACTCATTCGTTTTTACCACACAATCTGTCTTCCACAAGAAAGAAACCAAAATTCTTGAGGAAGGAAGAGAGCTTACCCATACCCAGGGTGGAAATACCGTATATCTTTCTTGTGAGTCTGCCCCACAGATCACTACATCAAAATGGAAAAGTTTAGCATTTGTATCCTAATTTTGATAACTAATTTTCCCTTTCTATAACAACTCTATGCTGCTGGAAAAGTAGGGGCAGGGTGGGAGGGGGAACACATCTTCCTAGAACTCAAGACTGGGAATGGAACACAATACAAAGTGAAAAATTCAAATAACTAATGTAAAGGTGGATTTTTAAAATTCTTCATTGATCTCACACATTCCAGCCAAAATAGTTTTTCTTTCATTGACAGCATTTCCTTTCTTTCTTTTTCTTTCTCTTTCTTCTCCCCTATGAAGTTGGCAGAACGGGGAATACTTCTCATGAATGACTGTCCAAATGCCTCCCAGAAGTATTCAGAGCAAGAAATACTATACATTAATTTGTTTTGTTTAGTTAGGCATGAGAAGAATATTCCTAGCTTGACGTATTATATTTGTTCTCAGTGGAAAAAAGGCTGCTTCTGGAAATGGTAAACAAAATGTTTGTTTTCTTAGGAACCAAAGCCAGATATACCCCTACTAATCTGTTAGAAGTACATATTGTGCCCCAGCTGTTACTCTATGGCTCCTGAGGAAACAAGAAGCATACTAGGAAATGAAATAGTAGTCAAAATAAAAAACAAACATTCTTCCTGAGGTATATAGTGTATTTAGGTAACACATGTAATTATAGAAATGTGAAGATGAGGGAAGCCCAGGGATAAGAATAGGCCAACAGTGTGGGATAATTCATAGCCAGTGGTCTGAGGGATGTGTGGGACATAGAAAAAGAGTTCAATAAAAAATGTGATTTACAGACCTCATCTTTCAAATGCTAGCATTCCCTTTTGACCATGAAAAGCTGTGTATGTACACTCTCCCGCACACTGAAAGAGCCTGTGCTTGCATGTATTAACATCTGTGCATGAACTAGCACTTGTTCCTTAAAATAGGATTAGATCTTGCACTGTCAGAATTTACAGGTCCCAACACACTCCTTTGATACAAATCAGATTCACATCACACATGCACAATAGACTATGGAAAGCAACTACTTTGTTCCAGCAAAGAAAATACAAAAATACAGGTTCTTTTGAATGTATACCTATGTGGACTCTTGCACAGAGCTTGAAAAAAGGTCTGGGTAAACGCTTACCAGCAAATATGCAAAATTATAACTCCTTTAAGCATAAGCATTTTCAGTCCATGCTGAAAAATGACAATGGAAGTGTTAATACTACCCTGTCTATAGCTAAGTCTTACTGTCTTAGGTTTTTCTAAGAGACCTATTACACTGGTATCTAAGTACCAGCAATGAAAACACCATTCTCAAATAATTTGAACAATTTCAAAGCCAATTTTCTTGTCAGTTCTATACAGAATGAGTGTTCTTCTACAGGGCCCATAGAAAAAGAAGTTTTTTAAAAAACATGGAATTTATACTGTGCAAAAGGACTCTCGCCTCCTGCACACAAAAGGGGGCCAGCTCATACCTCAATGGCCAGTAAGTGAGTCTAGAAGGAGAAAAAAAAAATTAAAAATCAAATTAAAAAAAAAAATCTCAATTCATATCTGCTGCATTTCTGCAGAAGGTCAGGGGTTTATCCCAAGCAATAGATAATTCTGTCCACTGTTCTTGCCTGACAAGAATAAGTTCTCAAATAGAAAGTGCCGCTAGGAGCGCTTATCCCAGTCTAACTCCCCAGTTCACCGCACATCAACAGAAGACATTCAGAGTGTCACCAAAAAGCCAGACCAAACCAGCAACAAAGTTACTGTTGCTCTCTGAGGAAAACAACACAGTTCTTCAAGCAACAGTATGGTCTTACCATCAGGCTACAGTACATAAATTGCTGCATTTATGAGATTACCACGCAAACGTGTTGTCATTCCAAATTTCAACCCTGGACTGCCATGCAAAGGATGGACTATTGGCCACCCATGAAGTGAAAGAAGACACAAGAGGTCTTCACAGGAAAATAGAGGCTCGTGAAACCTTATCAGAGTCAGGATGAGCTGGCTCTCATTACCAATTTTAAAATTAAAATTGCCAATCCTGCAACTTTCAAGCTTTATTTTGGGTCTCAAATAAAAATTGAAGTGGGTGTCTTTACAAAGTAGTATTCACTTTGGTCCCCACTAGGGCATCTTGAGGACTTTTCTCTGATCACTCCAACTGTAGCTCTCTCTAAGCTGTCACGGCTTTTAATTTAAAGGAATGTATTTTGAACTCATTGTGTCTGGAAACATCTGACATAGATTAAGCCGTAACACAGCCTGCCAGCTGGCTAGAAAAGATCAAACCAACCTGGTGACATAATCTTAGCACCTGTTGCTATGGGTCTCTAGTCATAAAAAAGGATGAGTGAAATCACTCAACATGTTTCATATCTCTGAACTTGCACTCTGGCAAGAGGCAGCTAAATCATACACTGGGAATCTGATCAGTCACCCTCCAGACCTGGGCAGGGCTCCACAGAAGTCAGCGAGACACTGCGCGGGCCCTCAGGCCCTGCCTTTCAAACTGAACAGGTTCCAGGATGAAGGCAGCCATCCTACTGTTTACAATGATGCCATATAAGCTTCAAAAGAACGGTGGTCTGACGTTAGCAGGCTCTGGAAACATGAGCTCATTTATTATTATGGCCATTAGGCTGAAGACACCTGGCTGAGAGACAGCGGGGGGAAAGGAGGCAAACACAAAAAGAGGGAAAAAACTGCATGGAGATTATCATTAGTACATGGAGGAACCAATATTGTAAGGTGTTTTGTCATGTGTCTGAGGTATAGAACAGCTGCTTAGCTAATAGCATTATACAGGATCATGACAGAAACCAGCATTAGCAATATTATAGTGTAGGAAAGAAAAGAATTATGGTCTGCATATTTTTTCCCAAAGACTAATATAATGAAAAGTGTTCTGCTGAAGCCACTAAGGCACCCTTCAAATCACATATATTATAAATCAGCAAAGCCCTGAGGCATCATGTTTATATAGACACTTAAATTTAAAATAAAAATACTCAATCTTCGTTTCTGAGTAGAGATTCAATTACTTTGAGCCTTAGAGTCTGAATAATATGAAGCATAAAACTAAGTTTTGTCCCCAAGGTATCTCCCACTTGTGGACCATTTAAATCACCTAGTTGCATGAAGCAGACAAAACAAATTAAGCCAAAAAAGCAAAAAAATTAGTCTTTTATCTGTGAAATCTGATACAAACTGTGAAATAGAGGAACACGCAAAAAGCACTTGGGGTATGAAGCATCATGAAGCCCTCATCAGCTGTACTTCCACCTTTTCCCTAATTCTATAAAGCTCTCCACAGAAAGGCAGGAAATATTTTATTACTGCAACTATTGGACAAGCTGGTCTTAATACCCTCTCACTGTCTAGGTGAATCAGTGCCAGACTAGAGCGTAATGAAATTTCAAACATAATGCAACAGAGGTTATTACAATGACAGCTAGAAAGTTCATTGAGACTGTTCAGTAACTGCAAGTTCTTTTTTTCCTTTTCTTTTCTTTCTCCTTTTCCTTTTTTTAAATCAAATTAGAGATTGGCCACTAAAGCCTTGATTCTATAGCTGAGAAGAGGAGCACACAGTCCTACTACTACCTCAGAGTAGCTCAGCTGAGTTCAGCAGAGTCCAACACAGAAAAATGCACCAACAGTAAGTTAAAGGAAAGAAGCCAAAGTACCGGAACTTCCCTAAAAGTCTAGGTTTGCAGATCTGGGGGTTCCTCCAGCCCCTGTCACATGCTGCTATATCAGCATGGTATAAATCCAATTGCTTCCTTACCTAGCCCTTTTACAGCAAATGTTCAACTACTGCATTGTTGTCTGAGGCAATTCTGCTACACTTGCAGAGTAACTTTTGTAGCTGTTATTGGAGGGAGAGGAAGAAGGTAGAACTTTTTTCATGAGTAACACTGAACCACGTAAAATCCAGTACTTGGGCTCCTAAATTTCAACAAGGCTTCCACAAACATTAGAATAAAGCCAGATCACCATGGAAGCAGCCAAAGTTATGTGTTTGAAAGGGTTCTCAGAGACAGACTGATACCTGCCTGTTCCGCAACGAAATGCAGATTCACTTACCTGAATACAAAGGTATCCAATGTCACTTTACGCATCTCTACCAATTACTTTAGATCCCCCATAGATTGTTGAAGGCTTATTTTTCTTGGCCAGCCACTTCCCTTTCATTCTGCAACTACTTTTTAAAGCTTTTCGATTTCTACATTATCAAAATAACTTCCTCACTGGAACTTACTGAAAGTAACTGCCTTTTCATCAAACCACACAAAACTGTTAAAATAATTGCAAAATCCCAAAGTTTCCAGCAAGAGAGATATTCAACACATAGAGGCTGTGGGGTTGAGCAATGCAGTTGCTCTCACTTAAGTTTTGCAAGCATGGGGCAAACCTGCGTACAACATTTAACTCTACATGTCTGTGCTGTAAATGTTCCAACACACCTCTGTGCTCTTTCCACAGACATTACAAAATCCAAGTCTGGACTGGCATATGCTAAAGTGAAGAACCCACAACACCACCAGAGAATGCCGGACTGGGCCCAACATGTATAAACAAATGTATTACCCTCTAGGTAAAATGAGCTCCTGGGGATTTAGGATAGGGCAAAGTAATAAAAAGCAATGGACAGTTCTGCCAGGATGGACTTGCAGGCATTGCCCAAGACTGCAGGCCTGGTCACTCAGGAGCTGGCAAGCAGGCATGTTATATTTAGAGCAAACTGCAACATGTCCCTGTGATGTGGCCAGTACCCACTAGACTTGGATAAATTCAGACAAATATTGATTGTTTGTGACCTGAAGCAGGAAATCAGCGCAAGACACTGTTCTTGAGCATAAGCCAAGAGTTTTCCAACCAACTTTCTGCACTATACCAGTGCACTGCAATGATTAGAAAGGAACTTTCTTAAAAGTCTCTGTGCAGTGCTCTCAAGCTATAAAGGATTCTGTTAACAGTCCTCTGAGGCTAGCTGAATGTCACTTTATACTGCTTCAGAGGTGCAAAACAGCTTTATCTGGACCAAAAACATGGCCTTCAGGTCACCAGAGATAAAAGGCCAGAGCACCAAACCACTCTGTCTTGCCAGCCACTATGAAGAGTCATTTAATTTAACCAAACTCATTTAAAATAGAGCTTGATAAAGAACAGGACCAGATTATTTAATAACAAAAATGAAACTATTCCGCTGGGTTGGATGACACTCCAACATTCTTGCAAGAGAGAGAAATGATAAAATGTTTAATAAAATTTACAGCATTTCATTCAGATAAAAGTTAGAGGATGCTCAATTTATGGGTGATGTTTGGCTCAGAGCAGCAATAAAAGTCAGGTCAATAAGTGATTCTTTTTCCTAATTTGGAAAAAATATTCTGACTAAACAACATATCACCATAAACCACATATAGGCAGAAAAAGCAGTCCCCTGATAGAAAGCCTCCCACTGAAAAAATAGCAAAAGGTTGCTTTCTTTTAGATAACTGAAAAACATCAAAGCAAAGCAAATTACTTATGTGGTGTCTGTAACTAAAATATTGTCTTGGAAAATATGAACACTGAGTTGGAAGTAAGTCAGAAAGTCACTCCCTGGCAAAGAAGCTGGTCTTTTTAATTAAACACACTTAGCACGGTCATCAATGAGCATGCAAGTCTAATTCGATTAAATGGAATGCTTCAAACTTAAGAAAATCCTGGAAGAAGGAAATAATAGGAAAAAAAGTAAAGGAGCTTTAGAAAAGTTTTGAGAGCTTGCTGCAGAGTAGCCATGGAGATCGGTCTGTCTAATGGGGGAGAAAGGAGGTGTAGAAGATTTTAATGCAGAACTCATCACTGGAGCATGCTCGTCTTTTATGCTTCTCACTCACTTTCTAACAAGGCACTGAAAAAGCCTGAGTGAACTGCAGTTAATACTTCAGTTAATACGGAAGAAAAACTTCTGCAAACTTAAATGGCAGCAAAGTGAGCCCCAAGTCCTTTAGATTCTGTGTAATGGTTTGCTCTTCACTTTATCTTGCTAGCAGCAGAATTACATTTAGGTCCCACACTGTATGAGGGACTGAATGTACACACAGTAAGAAATAGTCGTCTGGCCTGGAGAGGTGACAAACTAGAGCTAGGGGGGAAAAAGCTGTGTGAAAGATACGATCTGCCCTATTTTACAACTGAAAACCATGGCACAGACAGATCAAATGAGTTGCCCAGGGTCACGTGTACTCCATGCTATAGCCAGAAATGAAATCCCAGTCTCCTCAGTTTCATGCCAGTGCTTTAGCCTTAGACAATCATTTCACTGTTAAAAAATACAAAAGAATCAAGTCCTGCCATATCCCAGCAGTGAGCTAAAGCATCCCATTCATGTGACAGACAGGCAAACTGAGGGAAAGGAGAATTAAAAGGTAATGAAAACTGTCAGAGGCTCATTTGTTTTGAAAGGCAGGTCACTGATTTAGGTGCTTAACTCAGGAACCCACTCAAAAACTCTCAATCCCAGAACTCACTCTCAGTGCACTCTTATTGCTGCAGTGTTTTGCACTGCTGCTCTACAACCCCACTGTATTTTTTTTAATTACACCATCACTCTCTGCAGACATTCCCCTGGTTCCTAGGGTGGAATTGCTTGAAACTTATTTAGTAAATACGCAATGCCAAGCAGTAATCTATTCCATTTGAGCTGGAAGCAGAATAACCAAATAGGAACATGACTCAAGGCTCCTCTGACTGAAGAGAAAAAGGAGATGGAGAAAACCACAAAGGGAAACTTTCTGGTTCACCTGTACCAAACACAAACTTATTTATGAAACAGGCTGTTTGTAAAGATTTCATGCCAAGTGCTAGCAGGCAGCTGCCTTGTATTAAGGTCAGGCTGCAAGTGCGGTTATAATGAAGATCGGGAATGGTCCAAACAAGCATTTAGATAGCTGGGAAGTTACTGCTTCCCCTCCTGCCTGGAACACAGATATACATGTCGTGAAACGCACATGTGTGGAGGCACAGGTCCAAACTCATGTGTTCTTCATCCCCGAGGTCGTAACCACACCAGATGCCACATCCCTTGAACTACTGCATTTATCAAAAACATTGTTGCATAACAAAAATTGTCAGTTAATTTTTTGGGCTTGGATTTTTTTAAGCACCACAGAGTAAACAATGAGAATAACAAGACTGAACACAGTATAAACATTGAGGTGAATAGACCATTGCCTGACAGTAATCACAGTATGAGAGAAGCCTCCCTGGCTCTCTGGGAACCACCCTGAGGTTTGTTTGCATCAGCCTTGAAATTTTGTACACATGCCCCAAGCCCTCCAGTGCTCAAGAAATTGCCACTGATAATTGCTGATTTATGATCATAGCCTTTGATGAACAGGTTCACTAGGCAAAGAGATTTACTGTATGTTTCCTCCTTAGGGTATTTTATTTTTTAAGAAATCAAAGTAAAAGGAGGATATGGTTGGATTACAATCAGCCACCATGCAGAATAATACCATTCTCTACCTGGTTTGCCTCATGCTGTAATCCAGTGGACTTCACAGCATACTGAACAGTCCCTCAACGTCATTAGGGTAAGCTGTGGTAAAATTGGATACTTGAAGTGTTATCATTCAACTTGAGTTGCAGTTTGGCAGCTGAAATATTGAGATTCCTAAAGAAAACAATGCAGCAGAACTGGGGCACTAAATACCAACTGCCGTCTGAGGTAAAGACATCGTAAAGTCTGCCAGTTACAACTGAGACATAAGTTGCTTTATGAAAAGTCTGAATTCACACTGGTTTGTCTTAGGATGATGATGTGTGTTTTTTTTATTTTAGTGATGCCATTAAATACAATCCCAAAGCAACACAGCACAATACAGCAAACAATCAGTTCACAGGTACCAGGTCTGGCTCTCTATGTCGTAAAATGTCAGGAATCAAAAAAGGATATTAACTTTGGCTTAATCAGGATCCCAGACATGACACAATGAAGCTGTTGCTTGCAGATACGTTTTCTGAAGAGAAACAACAGAAAAGCTTTATATATAATGACCCCATTCACTATTAATCCCCTTGCATTCACAAAATAAGGTTGAGCCTGCCAAAAACTGGAAGATGCGCCACTTAGCCTAAATTTGAACCTGAAGCAAGCAGAATGTTCCTACTCAATACAGCCACCACCCCTGAAAACTTTCCAACTCTCTGATTACATTTGTACTCTGGGAACAACAAAGGGTCAAACAACAATAGGCAGCTAGGCTAGAGAAAAATTACCAGTGATAAAATACGACAGGTGATCACTCTAGTGGTCCAAGCTGTCTTGGCTACCACTTCTCTCCCATTGTTCAAAACCACAAGAAGATTTATTAAGGAGGAAAGGAAGCTGTAACACCAAGTCCTTGAAATGCCAAGATGAACCAGTGGAAGAGATTTGGTGAAATAAAGAAAGAAAAGGAAATAGAAATATCTAGGTGGCAAAAAGAGAGAGCAATTTTCACTTGAAAATCAACTTTTCCATTTACCATCACTAGAATTTAGAGATATAAAAATCACTGATTTCTTAAAAATTGTCCACAGCTTGAGTGTCCATATCAAATATAACAGTTGTTTCCTACACAGAGGGTCAGTGACAGTGACATCGCTCCATAGTTACTCAGAGCCAAGGTGTCAGAGACCGCTGCTTTGTTCCATGCACACGCATTATGCACTGTACAAACTGGCTCCAAATGCTTCAGACCTGAGTTAGGTAAGAGACATTTCCCAAAAGTGGAAAAGAAAGAACCACTTCTATACACTTGACACCTGAATAACCTCAGGGTCAAGCAAACCATCTCATCTGGATTCAAGGACACTGGTTTAGAATGAAGCTTTCTACAGTCCTCATATTCTATTTATAAAGAAGGGAGCTTGTGAAGTTAGCTTTCTCTGAGATATAGCTTGAGTGTTGAATACAAATTCAAAACTACTCATTTTTTTACTTCCCTTTTTATCAGAGGTGCAAGGCTATCAGAGCATCTACACTTCAATATGGAAAACCTGTTTCATTTTGATATATTCAGTATAGATTCAGAAATCAATATTTAAGCACAAAAGTTAAACAACACAACTAAAATCACAAATTCAAAATGAGTTAAAACCAGTATTTCAACTACAGCTATTTAATTTGAATAACTATTCTGGTATTGTCATAATAAGAAGTGGTAGAACTGATCTGACACTTTTTTTTTTAAATTACCAAACTGCAGGAAATCCTGATATTTCAGCTTTTCATTTCAGATTGGGATTTTGTTCTGAAATAACAGAAGTTCCGATAAAAGAGAAGCTCTTATTCCTGAACAGATGGGATTCACTTTTTCTTGGGTAAGCAACATGCGCACGATTATTACATTGTTCTGCTTTTCCAAAGACCATTTCTGACATCACGTGTACATTATTATACAGTCACCCTCAGGACTTTGCCCTGACACAGAGGGAACCCTGAGCTAACTCAATTAGCACAACCTTGTGAAAAAGTACTCATTAAATACCACAAGACAAATATGGGCAGCAGAACTTTGCAAACAGTGCTTACCCATCCTCAGACACGGAACAGACTAGAAATACCCATAATGAAAGAGAAGACACTGAGAATAAGGTTGGACTTGTATATACATGTGCCATTCTTGCATTTAAGAGCTCCACTGTAAATACAGAACTCAAAGCTATGTAGGTGGTTAGTGTTTTTCTGGTCAGTTGACTCACTCTTGTGTCCACATTTCCAGAAAAGACCTCAACTCTAGCTCAATAAACTGCCACTGTGTATGAAGACATACATTGCATCAATTCCACAAAAAGGTAATTTCATTAAAGAACACACTGAAAGACAAATCTAAATGATCAAGTATTTTCTGTTAGTTATAACCCATTGAAAACATGTATCAGGTTTTATTTTCTGGAGATTATTTAATTTAGTAATTTGATGGCTGGATTTTCGCTACCATCCATTATGTAGTATATTCCTTTGTGATAAGCTTGTAATAGGTTATTTACAGTCAGAAAAGAACTCTCAGCCCTGGAATTTCAGAAAGCTGTCTTGATCCTTTAATCCCTGACTTCTCCATGTTGTAAACCAGATGGACTCTGACAACACTCCCTATGGATTTTATTTATTCCTTTTTTGCTGGGGAAATGGTCACCCAAGCAAGACCCTCCACTTACTCCTCATACAGGAGAGAAGAGGAGGTCCTGTGATACCAGGGAATGCAATGGCCAAATCCCAGAGTAGAAGATTTCAACAAAGCCTCATGAAACACATGACCAATGACTATTCTTACCCTGCCACTCTCACACACAACAAATAATACCTTTTTCGTTGAGTACTGCTATCTATTTCACGGTTCCACTTGTAAAATAAAGCACCGTGCAGGCAGGTAGTGGCTCTTCAGCATAGAGCAACCTGACATTTTAGGAGCAGATTTCTAAAGAGAAGCAGGAAAATCAACCTCCAGAAGGCAACCTGTCTTTATGATTAAAAACAAAGCTTGGTCAGTATTTGTGTCTATACTACATCAACTATAAGAACTGTGTCTGTGTAGAGAACTGCCTACAAGTGCTGCAGTTTAATCATCTCGAAAAAAACATAGGTCAAAACATGCCTGGTTAAGTGAAGTGGGGCAAAACATCAAATATCCTTCACCCGTTTCCTTTGGTCAGTCCCAGAAACAAACCAGCAGCAAGAGCTATAACAGCCACATGCCACTTCCTCTCTCTGAGGTTTCAATGTCATCTCCCCTGACCACACAAAGAGCCACCACATTATGTACATACATCTATTTAAGCCTATCTTTGGAAATAATAAACTAGAACTCAGTTGATTAGTTTGTTCCCCACAAACACCATAATTAGGCTAAGACATATTTCCAGGCTTTGACAGATGAAGTACATGGCATGTCTGAAAGCAATAGCTACAAAACAATCATGGTCACAGTTTACAAAAAGTATCTCAGAGGAAAATGACATTGACAGCTACCAAATGAAAACGATACAGGCCTGATTTGTCTCTCAGCTGGAAACATTTAACAGGAGAAGTGAGTGGATTTTTAAGTAGAGTTTCCATTTGTGGCAAACAGGAGGGAGAAGTGGGAATACAACACCAGTTCATGAAGACAACATACCAAAAAGCTATTGGTGCAAAGTAGTGATACAGTAATAAAAAAAAAAAAACAGAAGAGCAATAAACAACCCCTCCCCCCAGATGATATGTTAAGAGTGTGGCAGGTTTGAAATTCCTTTATAGAATTTATAAAAATAAATCCTTTCAAGAAAACTTGCCCACTGCTTTCCATATTTCCATAAGGGAATACTCTCTTTGTGCATATGGGTTTGGAATGGAGACAGAATTTCTTCAATACTTTGAGATTAGGAAAACAAAAGGTTCAATTTATAAGTTTTGTGGAATAATTAATATAAACTTGCTAAGTAAGTTTGTCATACTGGAAGTTGTACTACCCAGTGATTTTTTTCTCTAGTTTTGCCAAGACAGCACAAGAATATCTGGGAGTCAAATAATGAGGATTTCCACTGGAAGCCAGTGAGCCTTGGACCAGGTACCTACATCAACGACATGGGCAGACCTTGGCCCCATGCTCAGGGAGCGGAAGACAGCACTGCTCAGCTGTCCCTACCCGACAAGGTACATACACACGTCTCACTCAGGGCAAACGTCAATGACTGTACAGGAAAACGTACATACTAATGTGTGTTGAGACAAGAGCTTAAATGGATTATGGACTCCAGGACGACAGTCTCGTATTCACTTCTCTCTAACACAAAGTCCTGCTTCTCTGCCCAATAGATTTATCCTCTGGTGTTCACAAGATCGGTCCCTCTTTCTAGTGACTACACAGTTAGTAAGTCAATAGGCTGATCTATTTAAGGAAAATTAAGTAAAAGTAGCATAAGCAGGAATAATTTGGAAGGAAAAAATTCTTCATCTTCCAAAACAATGGCAGTGCTTCAACTAACCATGTGAGATATGAATGACAAAGGGCAAAACCATCCAAAGAAAAGTTGTGCATGCACAAGATGTCATTCTGCAGAACACCCACTCATTCTTTTCATTTAAGAAGCTCAAAGAAGCTATTGGTTATCAATGTATCAAAAGCATTTTCATTACATTCAAAAATCAAACGAAAATCATGCCTAAAACACCAAGCCTTCCAGATTGCAGGCTGCCATTCTCACCCTCTTGCTTCCAAAGACATTTACTCTCAGCTAAATATTAAATTATTGAGATTTAAGTATAAAGCCAAACTATAACATATAAGTGCTAAAAGTAGTGAGCTGAAAGCCTTTCCTCTGCTCCTGAAGAATTAGAAAATGTTGTTGCATGCCATTTCAAGCCATTTCCCAGAAACATGTCATGATGCTGTCCACCAGATCCATTCTCTTCCATAACTTTTTTACTTTCATACAACTGCTAATACTCCTAGTGTGCTTTTTGGCAGTACTCTTCTTTTTGTTTTTAAACACACATTTCATTTATCACCCTTAGTGTTCTATCCTGCTTAGGCAGGTAGACTTGTAAAACTTTCATAGGCATCAGAGCATGTGGCCTTAGCTCCCTTGGAAGCCTAGCTAAATTGAGATATGGCCCCAGGGACTTTGAAGGAGTTCAAGGAAACGCGGCTCTTAAGTAATCAAAATCTAGATTCACAAAGGTATTTAAGTGCGTGCTAAAATTATTAAAAGCACCTTGTCTCGTATTTAAAGTTCAGTGATGGCTTGGACACTTCTCGTTGATCATACAGTGTACCTCAGTGAGGCAATTTCCACCCTACAGGTCCAGAAGCAGAAAGCGCCCTGGTGCCAAGAACAGCTATGCTAGAGTGAGGTTAAATGTCCAGCCAGACATATCTGTGAAAGATGCCCTTACTTACCCCTAGGCAAGATTGCTCGTGGATACAGTCCCAGGGCAGGTACACGAGCAAGGTGCTCGCCAGTGTAGAACACTCACAGCCTCGTGCCTGTCACTGGCTGCAGAACCCCCGGGCGACTGGCTGAGGCCACCAGCACGTACAGAGTGTCAGACCAAGGTCGGCATTGTGGCAGACTTGACTCAGCCTTTGGTGAAACAGCGGCCTGTTAATTCGTGTTGAAGTCTGCTAAAGGTCACCGACACAAGATTTCTGCTTTAAACCTCTCACAAAGCAAAGGGTATCTTGTACCCTCGCTCAGTGCCCACAAGGCCCAGGGATCACAGCGAGCAAAGCCAACATGCAAACACGCAGGCAATTGGTTTCAACTTTACAGTAACTCTGGGGACCATCACTAGCGATTAAATGGCATAGCTTCACTTCTAAGGATGACTAAGGGCTGGACAACAAATTTTGAGTTAGGAAACACTGACCAGTACTAAAGAAGTCTGAAAAAGAAGCATTTGCAATAACAAAAATGAAACAAAGACACAAGTAGTCTCAACCTGGGAAGGCAGACAGTTTAGCAATCTGACAGAAAAATACAGACATTGCTTCCTTCTCTCAGTAGGAAAATAGTATTATTTTTGAATATGCCCCAGAACTGCTGCTTTAAAATCCTCAAATAGCCATAGTTAAAATGTTCCTCTCCAAAGATTTGACACTGAGCAAGGCAAAATTGTTCTTGCTCAGGTTAGGAGAAAAGAAAAAAAGAAATGAAAAAAAAGAGAAATTACCAAAAGAGGAAATTAGCTTTTCAGATTAGATACAAATCTATCCAAAAGCCCATTTATACCAGAGAGTAGATGTGTAGGGGGGAAAGGTAAACATGGACTAAAACAGCCCCACAGGAAAACCCTCACTCATCTTGCAACCTGCACATAGTACAGACAGAAATACAACCCTGGAAATATCTAGATACTTGCTTCTGCCATTAAGAAAATCTTACTGACCATTTTTTAGTCAGTCTACAGATATAAGGAGAGCTCATAATACTAGTTATCTTCAGATTACATATTACATAAACTTTACTGTATATATACATTTGATCAAAATCAGGAAGAAAAACAAAAAGCAGAGCCAGGCTGTAACTCACAGGAAAGACAGACAGAAATAGTATGTCAGGACTGGCAGAGTCCCAAGCCTAGCCCACCTGACTCGCATCTAAGCAATGCAGCTGGGCAGTGCCAAACAGGCCGGGGATTTAGGATTTATGCAGGTCTAGAAGGAACATGAGGAAAAAGGAAAGTGTAAGGAACTCTCCCAAACCACTAATCCTGCATGAGATTTAACAGCAAATCATAAGCCTTCAACTCAACGGAAAAGCAACCAAACTTATGCTACTATCATCTTTCATACGCTCACATCATATAGACACATTTGTGAGACTGAGTCTGTAAATTACACAGTAGCCAGGAGCATCCTTCCCACCCTCTTAAGGCTGGGCCACAGAAGAAAAGTTTGGCCTCAGAGCACCACCACTGATTACAGTGCTTTGAACAGAGGCCAGTCTAACCAGGTGATCCAGTCAAGAGACTGACACTTCTGCTATGCCCATACTCTCCCCAAATCACATTAAGTCGACTTTAGGTGCAGTGGTTTGCACTTTCAGAGACTGGAAACCTATACATACATTCTGAACTCTTAGAAATTCAGACTATCACCATTGCAATCTGAAGGCACAACCCATCATGCTTATTCACATAAGCAAACCCTTACTTCCACAGCTTGCCCCAAAGGAGTAAAGGGAGCTGCATGACAGAAGACAACAGGCCCAAGTCTTAGATCGTGCACAGCCCTAGCTGACACAGCTTTTAATTTCTCAAGTGTCACAAGGGTGAAAAGAAACATCCCTTTCGTGCAGACAAGAAACAGAAGGTTATAAACTGTGCTGTTATACAGCTACAATCAACATGCATCAGATGTGTGAAGCAGAATGGCACTTCTCATAACAATTAGCCCAATGGTGATTGCAAATATTGCAATTGCCAGAAACAGGAACAATAGTGAGTCAGAGCTTCTACTGCTGTGTATTGGCAGCTGGCACTCCCAGTGCAAACCGACAAACATAATGATATGTTCTCAAACTTTTAGCTGTGTGTTGCAGTCACTCTTACCTCCTTTAGGGCTTTTACCTACTCAGGGCTGTGGAGTTCCCAGCTTGTCAGGTACCACCAAGCTCTGCTGACAGACAGGAAGGGTATCCAGGTATGTGACGCTGCCTGGATCTCCCACAGTGCAACTCAGAATCCGACCAGCGTGAATTTAAGAGTATAAAGTCTGTTTGTAAGTGGGATGTGACTGCCACAGGACAGACAAGAGAAATACACTATGGATTAAACCCTGCCACTGTTCCTAGTGCCAGCACTAAATACGTGCTCCACTGGGGATAAGGCTACCCTTCAGGCCTTTTTTAATGTCTCCCAGGTCTCTGCCTGCTAAAGAGGAAAATTCTCTCCTGCTGGGAGATTATATTAAGAAAAAAATCCCCTTCAGTCTCTTCCTTTGCCCCCTGAACACCAGTAGGACAGAGAGGAAGGCTGAGGCACAGATCAGGAAATCTTTGGTCTGTTATTCCATTCCATTTTGTAAGTTCCTCTTGTTGCAGAGTTACTTTGCAGTTCTCTAAATTGATGAATAGCCCCATACCAAGGCCTGGATTTGCAGAAGCACTGAGGATCCACAACTTGGGTCAGATATTTGAAAACAATAGTTTTGATAGCCTTGTCAAAATGTTGCAGCCCATCACCAAATTTCATTAATGAGCTAGGTCTGTAGGTTCTTGTGTCTTACAGTCTGCTTCGGTTGAGCCAATGATTTTACCTCCCAAACAAAATTCCTCTTCCTCCTCCTACCCTCTCTACGTGGAAGGTTCCATACTGAAAGGGGCTTTGAATATCAAGACCTCCAAGGCTTCAAGACACTAAGTCCTGAACCTGAATCTGCAGGTGAACCTGGAAATATTTGGACCCAGACACTTTGCAGAATGGTATGGAAGCGGTCACCCAGAAACAGGTGGTGTTACCAAGAGAGTGCTGGCCCACTTGCTACTTCTCATTCTTTCTACTCTTCAGCCTCAATAGGAAATTTTTCATTTCTTTCCTCTTCTTCCATTTCCCCACATTAGCAGAGAATGACACATTTCAAGACCAGATGGGCATTTAGTGCAACCACTGATTTCAAAGAAGCTAGTGTGACTTGCTAGCTGGTACATGTTTTACATCCTCTTTTTAAGTATCTGGCACACCAGGGAGTGCTCAATGCTGGGAATCTGATTCACTAAGACACTGCTTCTGATTTGAGAGAAAGAAACAATGACAACCTTGTGAGAGGATTTTGTTTCTTTATCTTCTGTTTATGTGCTTTCCACAAAGGGAAGAGCCTTGCATTCTCAGACAGTACAAGGCTAATGACTGCTACTGCCTTGCATTATTCAACAGGAAGTACACAATTAGATTCTTATGTTCAATTTGGTGTTCGCATTAGCATTGGGTTATCATAAAATATAATTATGTGAAGTTGTAAATATGTGCTCATCTTTTCTCTGTTGAAAACCGAGGGCAACACTAGCATTTCAGAAGAAGGGTCACAGCACTCTAACAAAGCACAGCAAAACTTCTGCTTAAGCAAGTTCCCAGGGCATGTTCCCATGTGGGGGGGAGCTGAAAAAATATCTATAACACCTGATACAAAAGGACTGCAAAAGGCTACCTTTGAGCATTGAGGAACAGCAGAATAGCACACAATATGACAAACGTTGCAACAATACAGGTATTTCCTAGCAAGTGAGTGTGAGGACAAGACGAGGAAGGAGCCTTTGCCCTTTATAGACTGCCCTGGACCAGATCCAGTGCCTTGTCAGCCAGCTCCTCTCAGTAATCCTTGTCAGTGCACATCATAGTTTTGTAACTCACATTGTCCACCTGTGAAATGGGTGACATAGTGACATTGCTCCTGTTTGAAGATACTGTGAGTCTGGCTACTGGAAGGCAAAGATGACAGCAAGGCCTTAGCACCTCATCACAGGTCTGGGTTTTATGGGTCTGGCCAGACAGCCTCCCTGCCCTCATGCATGACTCAGATTGCATCTCCTTGCTGTATGTTATCCTCCCCGATAATAAAGCAGCATCTACCTCCCCCTTGTGGTCCACTGCAAAGAGCATCCCAGCAACACAGGTTACTAGGACAACCTGGTCCTCTTGAGTCTCATTCCCTACCAAAGGCCACCTAATCATATCAGCATTGCCATAAACTGGTTAGGCTCCAAAGAACTGTGCTTGCAAGAGTACCTCTCCCTTTGGCTCGCTGTCTCCTTGTCATGCGTTGCCCTGCTTAAGTGCTATGAAGGGGCAGATAAAGATGTGCCAAGTAATGCTGATGGCTTTAACACAGCATAGTCCTATGTTAATGGCTTCCTACAGGTCTAATTCATTAAAATAAATTGGCACATGAAGTCTTTATTATAAGGCTCCTATTCCAGAATAAAAGAAGAGAACTTCAGACTAAAAGAGTGGAGCTTCAGGGAGCAAGCCTCTCCACAGCAAAATCACACCCGAGGTCCAACAAGAGACTCTACTGATTTTCTCAGTGCACTCGGGCAGCGACCGCAGACACAGCCATGGATGCAGACTGAATTGCTCATCATTCCAGCCTTCACATCAGGACACTCTGCAAAGCCTGCAGGAAGCTGTTGATTGCTATGAAAGCATTGGGACTTTTGTCAATTTGCAGCAAACCTTTCTGCTTATCGAGTGCAGAAACAAGACAGGGACAAGAAGTGAAAGAGGGGAAGACTGGAGATGTGTAATGTCCTTCAACTCCATTGCTAGGAAATAGCCCTATTCAGGAATTATTAGAGGGACTATTACAGGACTGAGATGGTTCATTAACCAAAGGTGCATGGGTCTGAGTCTCCTTTCTCCTCAGATTTCCTTTCCAAGTTATTCTGTTTGTCCACTTGTTGAAAAGCAACGCAGTTCTCTCTTCATTCCCTGCTAATGGTGGTGTCCATATTCCCCTTAGAGACTGCAGACACTCAAAAAGAAAAGGAAAAGGAAAAAGCTTCAGGAATGCTCCTCTCTGAATTCTAGTGCTGGCCTTATTGAATTAAAAATGAGGCGTTTCCCCCCACCTCTATCCCAAAGAGCCTTTTAAAGGTAGTCCCACAAAGGCAGATGCATAATATGGAAGTATATTTTCCTTTCTGTGCTGTCTGGAGCATTATGTTTCATAAAATAGTAGATATAGGGTCTTTTTCTGAAGGATTCTGTTGCTACTTTTTTACCTTACTTTTCAGATGGCTTTTTAGCCTATAACTACCCCTGTACTGCTGGCACTATACTTCTCCAGATACATAAGCTAGTTATGTACAACATCTACAGTACTGTAGCAGTATTATCATAAGACACAGAAGACATTTTTAAATTACCCCCATGCTTTCCTGTACCAGGGCAGCTATTTATAAAGACACCCTGAAATTAAATCAGTCTAAGGATCTCCCAAATAAAAGGCTTCAGAAAAGAAAGCAGCAGTAAATACACTTTCTCTTTTCAGTGCAAATGGCCGCTGTTATGGATAAAGCATTATCCCGCACCCAGGAGAACCACATTACACCTGTTCTTGCTTTCTTTCATTTACAGACACAGATATTCTTGTAATATGAAGGCACAGATGTTTCTAGAAGTATGTGATTTTCATGCAGATGATGTCCCTCAAAAAAAATAAAGAAGCTTTCTCCAAAAGACACCTGAAATAAAATCTGAGAGGAACGTATGTTATATTGTAAATACATTTTCTTTTAGGTACACAATGGCTAAAGGCCTCCCAGAAGAGACCTGCATTTCATCTAGTCTGTCAGCCAACTTTTCACATGCAAGAACATGACTCCAGATCTGGGACCAAACCATTTCCATTTTTGCTTTGATAAATTCCTTCTGCCTTTAACCAGGATGAAAATTAAGCATAGGAGTAATTACAGCCACACATGATTATTCTCATAATTACTAACATGTAGACAGAGGAACCAACTCATGGTTTATTAAAACTAAAGCAAAAAAGTCTGTGTTCATTTCAGTGGAATCGGAACCAGCTCAGGTAGCAAGTCTCAAAATTACAAGACAAAAAACACTGCTACTTATTTTCTGTCAGTTCCCAAATCATCTCCAACATTAGTCTATGGACAACAAATCAAAACGGATGCTATGAAAGTTTCCAATTTAAGTGCTTTTACAGAAGAGGCTGGAATCTTCCCTTTAATACATTCACCACAGATAGAACAGTCACTGGTGTTCAGAGGAGCATGGAAACACGTCATCAGCTGCTCTGAGACATAGAAAGGCTCAGCTCAGGGATCCAACAAATCCTAGGGAGGGTCTTGACGTTTATAAGCAATTTGTCCAGCTTGCTATCACATGCCAAGAATAGAAAGGAACAAAATACGAAATAGAAACACTGCCCCTTGGGATTCAGAACACGTCTACCCACCTCCATGATTTTGAGACGTAGGTGAATGAGCACAGCTAATAAAAGGATATAAGCGAGGAAGCTTCCTCTCCATATACATCATTTATGCAGCATGTTCCCACCAATCTGTCACTCTGCGGATTCTACACAGTCAGAGCTTGTAAGCACCTCCTCATGAAAGACTCCATCTCCTAATAATGACTAATAAAGCTCCGGAAGGCCATCTCCCATCACCAGCCAGGCTGCTAAATCCAGATTCAACTATGGCATTTCAGTGCTTTCCACCTAAATAGCAATAGCAGAGACCCAATGAGATGCATCTCCTGCTTTTCTTTCTTTTGAGGATAAAAACTTTGTGGGAATGAAGTCTTAGCAAAACCTAGTATAAAATCCTGCCCCTAATGAGGCAATGGGAGTTTTGCCATCAGCTTGCATTGGAGAACTGCCAGGATCTCATTTCCACTGCCTGACTCCAAGCACACTGAAATCAGTGGGAGCCCTCCTGCTTATTCCAGTGTGTACAGCCTGAAGTCCCTAACAATTTGCTTTGTATTAATTGCCTTGTAGAGGCATGTCTGAGTTCACCTCTGAACAGCACGCAATAAATTGCAGAAGTCCTATTCTTCTAGCAAATTTCTCCAAGGCTATTTAAAGAATGTTCTCTGATTTTCTTTGTTGTTGCAAATTCCAGAAAAGAAGAGAGCCTAATAAATACTATATTTAAAACCCATATTTGCTCTTCACTATAAGAAACACTGAAAAACAATAAGAGTTCTTCAACATCTTTGCTTAAGAAAAATGAGAGCAATTTTTTTTCTTTTTTCCACCCAGGTCATTGAAGTATATTACACTGATTTTATTTGTTGGGCCAAATTCCAGAAAGGACTTATTATTTAGATTGTTATAAAATTTTCTCAGGCTTTGAATATTTAATATAGTTGAAAATTTTTTTTTTTGTGACCTATACTGCTTTCTTGCTGCCTTCAGTGTAAGTTTACTAATCATTTTGTAACTAAGACATTGGGCATTTGTAGATTCAGCAAGCTTAATGCACCAAAATCTTGATTCAGAAAATCTCTAACAACTTCAAGCAAACCCTTATGTTATACACTTTAAAGAGTTCTCATAGAGAAGAAAATTCTTTTCTTACTTAGCTCTTTATGAGACGAAGTCTAGCCGTAAATATCAATGGATGTTTCAAGAACACTGCAGTAAGGGTCCATTTTTCACTCACAGTGTTGGTTTCTGAGTGAAAATTGAAAAAAGTTGAGATAATAGTCAGGCAAAAGCCTATTGACCACCTATAACATTGCCTATAGACCCACTAACAGGAAGAAACCCCAGTAGTATTTTAATCAGTTATACGATTAAATATGCAAAGCAGACATTCTCATCAATTGAGTAATGAATGGCAAAATGGATGATAAGAGAGCATAGACACCAGTCTATTTTTCTATTACTCCGGCTTTTCTTTTTAAAACAGATAGAACAGACCAACTGATTAAAATCCCTTTAATTTCCTCCTCTTTTAATGGCAATTAAACTTCTCTAACATGAAGGGAACATAGGGAAAGGCACAAAGCAACAATGCAATACTAATTACCTAGCAAGGGAACAAGATGATAATGATTAACCATGAAATTTTTTATCTAGAGTAAAAGGATTTTGAACGAAGGAGAATTTTGATTGTCCTCTGTGTGTGTGGCTTATTGATACAGACTGAAGGAGTCCTACCCCAGCCACCCTGGGTGCAGAGATGCTGTCGTGGTACTGTTGCACGATTCTAGCTTTTCACAAAACAGAATTCCTATTTTCTGGTTGGTTGTGCATTTGATCTGCATAGTCGCCCCACAGCTATGCAAAGCTCCATGCTCTGAGCAGCTGACAGCAACATTTAATCCAAGGTCAGTGATTTCCTTTAATTATTTTAAGTTTATTTTCTTTTTTTCAATCAGCCATATGCTCTGCATGGTTCTCTGGTCTCCCTGCTGGAACAGATATGTTTCCCCAGCGTACTTAAAATCTAAAAACCCTACGACAACCCTGGGCAAATACTCTTCAGCAAAAAACCCTAGCTGTCGAAAAGGTGTGCAGGAGAAGTAAATGCGCATAGAAAGGAGGAAGACTTTAGCCAGTTTTCACACCGTTATCCTTCCTGCCTTGTCTACCAGCATCCCGCATTTACAGGCCTTATGCAGTTGCCTCAGAGGACTGAGGGCTAGGCTGCCTACTGCTGCAGAAGTTACTAAAACAGAGAGGAACACTCTAAGGTTTCCTTCTCATTCTTTCCTCTAAAACAGTCCTTAATAGAGAAAAGCACTTGAGCGGTTGCTATTATAGAAGCTCTGTTTCTCTTAAACTCGCAGATTATAGAGTTCTCCCTTGAGAGCCATTCTCCTCCCATAGCAGCCAGGAGCCTTCCTACAGCAAATGGATAACATCTCATCATACCTTCCCCATTGCTGTGATATCGTACCCACTTTATCACTGGC
>NW_009197562.1:20626-68477 GCF_000690835.1 Fulmarus glacialis | reverse complement strand
TTCCTGCCTGAGAGATGACAGCAGATGGGACCTAGAGGGAGGTAAATGCATTTCCCAGCTCTATTACCTCCCATGTGGGTTCCCATTTGGAGATCCCAACACAGCTGGAGATGGGTGCTGTGAGAAGCAGCTCCCTTGTGCTCTACGTAGAAATCGTCAGGGCTCCTGTGGAGGGGCACCATGCTAGGACAGGCAGAAGGAGAGAGTTTTCTCTCTTGGAGTTTATTCAACCCAGCATACACTTATTATTTCCTCAACAGGAAGTCCCCTCCAGTTATCATTATAATAATGCATGTCTCCATGGATACATAGCTTCCTTTATAATAATTCACCCATGAAAAGGCAAGAAAAACAGACAGTAGAGAAAGCACTGAGCTTTCTTCTTTTGTTTCAGTCTCAGTGAATAGGAATTCACTTCATGTTTTAGGAGTCATTAGGAGCCTAAAGACTGTAGCAGCTTTTAAAAAATTGGCCACTTAAATCTGAGTTGCAGTGACGTTACTGGTGAGACTGAGTAAAGATGGCCCTGCATAAGAATGAGCAAGTCCCTTCGCAGAGTTAACCATGCAAGCAAGCACAATGAGACAAACCAAAAAGGTCCACCTTGCGATCATAGCTCATGGGGCAATGCACTCAGTCTGTCCAAGTACCCCCAAGCTTCTCCAGCTGGCAGGGATCCCAGTGCTGGAAGCAGATGGTGTTTCAGTACTCCCCAGGGCGGCAAATGTATGTTCAGCTAAGGCAGGTAGCTGAGGATGCTATCTTCTTTCTTCCAAATCCAAAGCCAGAGAAGAAACAGCCGTGTGTAACATAAAACAACTCAAAAGCTACTTAAATTTGCACTGGCTGCTACAGAGTCAGAGGGTTGACCAGCCAATAAACCTGCTAGGGAAAGCAAGCCAATAGTCCAGGAGAATCCATGCCTCCAGATGATGGATTTTTAATATGCCTCCAGAACCATTCCCCGCCTCTGTCCCTGCAATAAACTCTAGATTTCTTGACTTGAAAGAGAAGATCCAACCCTTTTTCAGACTCTAATTAAGTGAGCCCGTCTTCTAATATATAACAAATATTCTCTCACTGCAGCTCTTCTAACCACATGTTACAGCACAGCACTTTGAAGTGGGAACCCTGTGAAGAACTAAAGGAGCAGGATGTAAAATAACATGATTTTATGTGAGGCAGTAGTTTCACATAGACTTTAAGTTGGCTTAAGCTAGGACAGGCACCAGAAGAGGCAGTCCTGCCCTCCCCCCAGGTTCCAGTTGTTTGTTCCCAGCTCCACTCCTTCATCATGCTGACAAGTATCTGTGTGGCCATGTGGGGAAGAGGATCAGGGAACTTATCTGAATGAGAACAATGTAGTTCACCAAAGAGGGCAATTCTGGAATGGGAAAAAGTAGCCAGGGGCATAGAGAGGGTTGAACTGCTGCTCTTGGCAGTAACGTCTGCTTATGCTGGCTCAAAGTGCATGTGAAACTACACTTACTATCACTTAGACAATTAATGGCATTGTTACAGAAATGCTAGCTCTTGGGCAAAACCCCTCTGTCCTGACTGTTCCCCCATTGAATTAGTGCAACACAGTTATTCACTGAAAGCTATTCTGAATGGTGCAAACCCTATGGTGAATTCAGGACCAGAAAGCAATGACAAGAAGGAAAGTACTGTATCACAAGGATAATTCTTTAATTAGGGCCGGTAAAAAACTTTTAGCTGAAGGAGACAGATGAGCTTTGTTTCTACATGTGTACGTAGGGCTGGGTGCAGTACATGCAGCTGGGTGGGCTGCAAAGTTCCTACTGTGTCACAAGAGCAGGAATTAATGTGGTGGTTACAGCCTCTCTGCTAAGCCTGTTTGCAAATTCATGCGACCTAGCCACACACTTCCACAGTGGTAAAGCAGAGATCTATGCAAATGAAAGATCAGCTTCCAACAAAAGCCTGAGCAGAGCTAATGAGGGCTTTGATCCTACAATTGGATCCATGTAAACATGCTCCATCCATGCCCAGAGGTCTGTTATGCACAAAAGCAGTTGGACTTTCACCACAGGCAACCACTACAAGAGCTTGGGCTTCATCCAAATGGCCATCAGGAATCTTAGAGTGTTTCGCATCTTAATTGATATATTAAAGTTAGTTTCTCAAACTGGGCAGTCCAGGCAGGAGTCAAAATATCAAGTTTTCCAACCCCAGTAAAGAAGGGAATGTGCACTACTGAAAACAACCTGCACAGAACTGGACCAAGGAGACAGGGCAAGGATGGAGACTTGGTTTTTGTTAATTTCTCATAATTTTCTCTTATTTAGCTAAACCAATATTAAGTGTGTTGTACAGTTGCTATCCATTCCTTTCAAATTGCAAATTCAAATATTTCCAGACATCAGGGTTCAACAGATTTCAGAGGATCCTATTTGGACATGGACATGTCAAATTGAAACAATCTACAAAATAACTTTATCTGAACCCGTGCATCTTTGAATGTGAAGACTAACTTTCAAAAAAATAAAATCACAGGATAGAGTTTTCTGTGGCTATATGCAAATCAATCAAATGCAAGGCAGCAGTAGAAATGGATGGAAAAAAATATTGATGGGGCAAGGAAAATTACTTAAGCACCATGTTTAAATTTCAGGAGCATCAATGGTATGATGCCTATAAATAACATAACTGGGTTTCTTTAATGCTACTTTAGACCTGTCTGCAGTGTCTCTGGAATTCGAATGACATGATATAATCAAAGTAAAACACTCCAATTTGTTCCCCAGTTAGTTGCTTTAGAACATAATATATTTACTAGCAAAATGGCCAGAGTAAACAGCTTAGTTAACTCACCCTCATTTACCTTTTAATTTATTCTAAGGAAAAAGTAATTGTTTGCTGGTTTTCATTTCTATTATTAAGATCTGTATTGTCAAAAATTTCTTTTATACGTATGCAAATATACCTGGACATTTTACCTAGCATATTGTTATAATATTCAAATTAATAATAAAATAAACATTATAATAAAAGCAAGATAACTTAGTGCCTGGAAAACCTTGTGCTTTGTTTTTGATAGAGTTAAACCAGTGATGACAATTCATATTGTTCCTAATTTGCCTGACAATATTTTGTATATTGTCAAAGACCTAAAATAAGCCTAAGGAAGGGGAAGGAAAAATATGATCTGAATACACCCTGCGTTTAAAAATGCAGATAACCAACTGGAAACTTAAAGATATTTTTCTGAAGTAACAGACAAAATAAAACCAAGTTGTGCAAAGCACAACATTGTTTATATAAAAAAAAAAAAACAAAACACCAAAACCCAACAACAAAAAAACCCCCAACCAAAACCAAAAAGCAGAAAAATCATCCCTGCTTCAAGGAGACTGGCTACAGCTTACAGTTTGACGCCCAACATTTTATTTTGCGATTGTTTCTTAGATTTAGAGATTAAAATTCCTATTTTGATGATCAAGTCCGTAAGAAGACTAGCAAAAAGACATGGAGATTTTCCCTGAACCAAACCCCAGACAGTAACAATGACAAATGGACACTTTTAAATATCTGTATAGAAACATCTATAAAATGAGCTAGCAGTTTTATTCCTGTTCCTCATTTAGAAGTCTCCACATCATCAAAGCCATCCACTGTTACTGGCATTAATTGCCACCTGTCTCAAC
The DNA here is from genome assembly GCF_000690835.1 of Fulmarus glacialis. Taxonomy (NCBI): domain Eukaryota; kingdom Metazoa; phylum Chordata; class Aves; order Procellariiformes; family Procellariidae; genus Fulmarus; species Fulmarus glacialis. Next base: position 64,809 of record NW_009197562.1, on the reverse strand, counting down.
AGAGAAGATGAGGATTGAAGAGGTCTGAACAGTCCTCACCGTCCTTTTGAGTTGATTTTATTGTTTCAGTGCCAAGGCACGTTGGCAGCATCACCAGCACCATTACCTGCTGTACTACATTCTGTGGTTAAATGGAAGAGAATATAATTTTTCAGCTTGGCCCTCTTCATAACTCCTAGCTAAAGAAGAGAAGGGAGAGGAAATGTAAGACAGAAAGAGCCTTTTCAAATCGTGTGACTCCTGAAATCTTGGTAGAGGGCTTGCTAACAACCAATGTTTCTGTGCTCAGTACCTCAACACCATATGCTTTTTTGCCCCTCTGATGGTCCTGCAGCAGCAATTATCACTTCTGAGCTGTACCAGCATCACTGCTAAAAGACTGGGCAGAAAAACCTATGTACATTTTAAGTTCAGTTAGATAGCTGAAGGAGGTGTTTACCAAATAGCAAAAATGTACTAGGAGAAACATTTAATTTTAGGTGTATCAAAAGCATTTTAGCAACTAAGGGGAAGTTGGAAGTACATTCTAGTAACATGGTACAGACACAGTATTTTACAGAACGCTGTTTACCGAACACACTCTCTTATATAAGAGGCTGATACAGTCTGAGACTGCCACATGATAAAGTCTCTTATGCAAGATGCTGATAGTCTAAATGAATTATCCAGGTTAGAAGATAAACTTTGGAATCCAGCAAGGTATCTAATGAGCTGCTGGCTCCCTAGGTGACTGGAACACCAATGGGGAAAAAAGAACAAAAAGTCAGGAACCTAAGAGAAACCAGTACAAACCAGGAGTGAAAAGCCAAAAATACTCTTATGGAACTCTGAAATCATCTCTCCCTCACAAAACAAACCATTTCCCATGGACACCTTGTAACAGCCCTAATACAGTTAGAGATTATTGGCACCACAGTAATATCTACAGCTGCTATCCTTCATTCCCAATGACCTAAAGCAGCTTCATTTATTACAGAATTTTCACAGAAATAAGAATAGATCCTAGCCTGCTGCAATCAATGGAAATACTTCCAAGAGCTCGAGAGGGCTTTGAATCAGGCTCATGTTTCACAGCAAGAGCAGGTCTTCACTTTATCAGATTCATGAATACAGTTTCTGACTGACTTATAAAGCATTCCTCTAGAGCAAACCGAAACTCACCTAAATTAAAAGACAATGAAAACTCAGCAAATAAAAAGAAGCTGTTCTGTTACAGTGTGCCATTCACCAAGGGAAATCACCACCAGGATTTATCTCTGGCTCTATACCTATACCCCCAGGGAGAGACTACACAGGGGCACAGCACTCGCACCCTGGCTGCTGCCCGCGGGCTGGCTGGTAGCAGCACGGAGACTGGGGCAGGTGGGACATTACCACAAGGTACTCCCAGCCTCAGCACATAACGCACTCCAAAGGGTGCGCACTGCCACACTGACAGCTGCACTTGCAGTCTCATGATCTGGAGTGTAATGGCCTGGTGTCGGGGCATCCCTTGGCCATGCAGACACAGCCACTGAGGTAAGAATTTATATTAAAGAGTTAAACTGTGTACTTAGAAAACCTCTTACGGTTTTAGATAGGAGAAAAAAATTGTTTCTGTTTACTGGAAAGAATCACTTACCAAACTCTGGAATATGGATTGAATGCTTACAGATGTAAAAGAATTCCCCCCAGAAATTTTATTCTTACAGGAGAACCACAAATTGGTTTCTTCAATATCCCATTGCCACACCAAATATTGCTCACTACAGAGTAACCTCCTGCTTTGCTTACAGCTTGAGGGGGAAAAAAGAAAACCCAACCAACACACACAAACAACAAACTCCTTTTGGTACACTGCAAACACAAACCTGTGCTTGGGCAACAGCAATTCTCATCCTTCCAAGGTTTGCACAGCTATAGTTATTTTCACTGTTTTTCTCTATCATATGGATTTTTTTTTTTTTCCTTTTTACAACATTAAAACATACTAGTCTTCCAACCCAAAAAAGACAAGAATGAACACAACTCTTGTTTCCTAAGACAGGAGGTTTCCAAAGTCAGCACCCTGATTATCATTTTGGGTGCTCTCTTTTGCATTTCATAATTACACAGTAAACAAACTTCTGCTGGACTTAAATGACCTGTTTTCAACCACTCCAATATGTAGGACTAAAGAGCATAATCTCTTATTAGCGTGCAGACACGTCCAATGCTTTTAAGAGAAAGATCCCTCTCATAAATTGAATTACAGAATATGTTTACCCAAAACACACACATGGTATAGTTTAGCTATCAATACCCTTGTACTTACTTAAGAAAAACAATCCTTTACAATATCAGTAATAAGCTCAATGCCTCATGGTGCAGTGACCTTATTTCTTTCTAGTCAATACAATCAACATAAAATTCTGTGTGCAAGAATTAATGCAAGATGGACAAGCATTTGAGCTCTGAAGTTGTATGCAATCCTACAGTTTGTTGGAAAAAATTCTGTGTATGACTGTGTTTTCCTTCTCATTACTCAAAAACTATTATGGCACTTTCTTACGCACTCTATACGCATGGATATATAACGTAGAGTGATCGCCTTAGCCAAAGCGCAGAAAAAGCTACAGGAAAGAAAAAGAAATGCTGTGATCTGCAGAAAGTCTTTTCACAGCCCCAGTGCCAAACTTGGATAGTAACTATTATCCACAGACTCTTCTGGAGGAGTGTATTCTTCCCTTTCCCTCATAAGCTGCATTACAAAAGAAACATTTCTTTGATGGCCTTAGTGACAATGAAATGCCAGCCTGATGCTACATACTGGGTGAGAAGAATAGGCCAGCTTTTGTGGGGGCTGACACAATATTGCCAAACACTTTGGGCCACTTCAAAGAGGGGCCAGTTGGGGCTAACTTAAATGTATTCAGAAAACAAAACAAAACTTTATTATCAGTTTGTATCCTTTCCTCTCAAATGTCTTCATTCACTGCTTGGCCTGGAACACCAGCAATGCAGGACAGGACTGCATGAAGAAGGCATTTATAAAACAAAACTTACTAGAAGTGATAACCAAGGGGTACAACTTTACACTGCACAGGCCGGTGCAAATTGTATTATATAAAAGGACCTCTTTAAGAGGTAAGAGACAAGTCTTGGCTCTCCCTCTCTTATTGCCTGGGCTGATGGCATCTGGAGACCACCAAGGACTTTTAGATCTCTTATACACACCACCATTTTTTTTAAATAATCTTTAATATTTCTGAGAGCAAATAAGCTTTTTGCAACAGACTGAAATGCCCTGGTGCCTTCTAGAATCTGAAAGCATGGTGAAGTGCAAAGAGCTAGATGGAAACAGCAGGCAGGTGAAGAAACTAAGGGATCTCACCCTTTCTGCACTCTAGAAAAAAGTTCTATCATGCACAGCTCTTCCTAGTTCCCTACTGCTCTGTGTGTTGTCTTCCTCCAAGAATGACAACCTTACAACCACATGAGCAGCAGACAGATGGCTTGTCCAGATAGGCTCTCATCTCCACTCACAAGAATTCCCCCAACACAGACTAAGGGTCATGTTCAACATTCATTCACATCAGTGAAACTCCATTGATTTTGGGTGAGTGGAGAAATTTGTTCATATAACAACTTTACACCAAAGATCAAGGCAAGTATAAATAGACTGCCTGGGTATCTGATTAATGGTAGGCACCATCTGATCTTAATTAAGAGTCAATCTGTTAACTCTATATATTGAGAGGCTTACCTCCTTCCCTTGGTTTGACATATGCACCATATGGTTCATTTGCCAACTGGGAAACCTTCTCTGTAAACGCGTAACAGTTCTCCCAGGTGAAATACTGTGTTTACAATTCTGTGACATAACACAGCTAAATTACTTACATGATGAAACACCAAATATGGAGAAAGCTTTCCATCTATTTTCAGGTATGCGCAGCCTATTTTATCAATTTTGCATTATCTTTATCAGCATGCATTTAAATCTGTTAACCTGCTCACCAATGTTCATAAACAGAGACAGAATAAGAAGTTTCCCCATCCTCTCCCTTTTTAAATACTAAAACACAGGCAAACAAAAGCTCAGGATTGAATTCAGTCTTGAAAGTCATTGTATTGCAAAGTTCTCATTGCCGATTAGATGAAAACAGAAGGTTTATGAAACATCCTCATCATTTTTCTTGCTGAATACAAAGCACTGTCTCATTTTACGCATCCATATTTAGTCTCTATCAGCACTGGAGTCAGGTTTTTTCCTCTAAAGGACAGCCTGGAACTAACCTCTACCCATTGACTTTACAGTACTGAAATTAAATGGCTAAAGTTAGATTGCTACCTGATTCACTCCTTCTCTTGCTTACCAATTAAATTACATCTGTGTGAACACTCTGTATGTTTCTTTAATAACTGAACTTATTTAAAAAAACAAGTGATTTTCAAAGGGATCAAAATTGCTGAAGTAGCTGTCCAGCGACTTAAAATGTCGATGCCACCTCAAACATTAATCCAGCCTGGCTTTTTTGGTTAGAGCTGCTCAATGTTTGAAATTCAAAATGTTAACACCATTTCTGAACTTTAAAAAGTTTACAAAATGACAAAACTCTCTTACTGTCCCCCCATTAAAAAGTGTGTATTTGTGTATACGTACATATATGAAAGAACGAACTTTTTAACATATTTCAACATTATGAATTCTACACAGTGAAAGGAGACATGGAAACATTGCTTTCAGAACAATGTACCTGTCTGTCTTTCTGATCACTGCTACCATGATTCCTGCACTAGAAATATCCATTCTGGCTAGGACAGAAATAAGTTTCGTCTTCATCTCCACACTAGTACTGTTACCGAGATTGTTAATTAGTGAGTAATTTGCAATATGGATGTTTCTCTCCAGAAACTGCATGGAAACAATAAAACATTTAATTCAAGCCAATAAGCACTTGTCAGAGTACAGTAATTTTGGCTACTTACAGAAGTATTACTACTCAATGTAAGGAAGAGCAGCGGGATCTCTCTAAAGCACCCACCCCTTCACATATAGTGAAATGTTAAACCTCGAGGTGAATTTGTCAAACAGGCTAGAAGGAGTTAGAACTGGCATTCCTTACTACCACATAGATATTTAGTATATTTAAGGACCTCCTACCTCAGGTGACAGAGACAAATTATCAGTACACCCCCCTCTCCCCTGTCTAGCGTGGAGCTAGAGAGCCTGCAGACAGCATTTGCCAGATGAACTGTGTTATTTTGCATTACTGAGAGGTTTTGTGTTCAAATGATAAACTGTGCTCAGTGACATTTTCTGTCGTGGTCTTTTGCACTAAACTGAGCTCTGAAGAAATCAGCTCAGCAGTAGCCCTTGGAAGAGGGTAAGTTGCACAGAGAACGAAGACACAAATTACAGCTGAAAAGCTTTTACCTGTAAGTATCTGTCTATATCTGCAAAGCTGCAGAAAAGTTGACCAAGAGCAGCAAGAACTCTTTCACCGGCTGCCTCAAAAGAGAAGGCACCAGGATGTCTTACCTATAAACCACAGTGTTATGGGGGTGTGCAAACGAGGGAGTACTGAGAGAGAAGGAAAAAATATTTTTAAAGTTCTGCCTTTTGTACAAGCTTCCTGTACTACATGTATTTCATCACATGTGTTTTTCTAACCATCTTTCAGTGATATTCCTTAATTACACAGCACAGTAATGAAATACACTCAAAATGAGCCAGAAATCTGCAAAGCAAATAGACTGTGTACAGCACATGGGGAGAAGGGAATCGGCTCAGCTCACGCTATTCAAACAAAAAAACATGCATTTCCAAGAGCTCTACCACTGCCAGGCTGCAGCACGGCAAGGTTTTCAAGTTAAATCATTGTATAATATGATGGTAATGAGTTTCTCAGCAATCATTATGTCTCTGTCAGATGGTAATAAAATGGAGTATTCGTCTCTGTTCTTGGTGCGCTCGGAGAATATGCAGATATGCCAGTCCTCATTATATCTTGATAGAAACAAAACCCATTAGCACAGGTGCTATACGTTTTAATGAGGGAGACATGTAGAAACTAATCCAGGTCAATTATAATGAAATGGTTACACCTAGCTGAAACCGATAAAAATCTAATTATGTCCATTTCAATGGACTGTTTCATAGATGCATGGTGTTGATCTACTCCTGGTAGGAGTGTATAATGGGCTTTCAACTAAACAATTCTAGGTAACTGGTAGGTAAGGGATTATGTTTGTATGGTAGGTGCCGTTCTTCAAGTGTATATCAATATATAATGGAAAATTAATCCTTTGGGAAACAATCTTTTTAAACTGTTTTGGCTGTTTCTTACAGCCAAAAAGGAGAAGCTTCCAAGAAAAAGACAAATCTTATTCTATTGGTAAGTTGTAATGGAAACAGTTTGCAGCTTTATACATGTCACTGATCCTTAAAGGTAAGAGTCATAACTGAAATCATAATTACAAATTTCAGGACTAGATCAGCGAAACCTAGACATACCCAGACATCAATGTATTCACTCTTTTCAACTGTACTACAAATAATTTAGCAAGGGCCAGATTTGGCCCAGTGTTTCAAACTACCCCGCCATGCCAAGCTCACCCAGGGCTTGTCCATCCCAAGCCACATTTGGGACAGAGTGGAGGGTGGTTAGCTACCACCCTTGTTAAATACAAGATAGGGAAAGTGTGCTCACTCCTGGCAGGGAGGATACAGGACAAGAAGCTTCTAAACTAGCATCAACCCAGTCATGACACTCACCATGTGGTCAGGAACCCCAAATTTAAAACTTTCAAGAAGAGATTCAGCTTGCCCTTGGTAGACATCACTGTCATTAGCATGAGGCTTGCCTGGCTATATTTTCATAGCTTTGTCTTAGTAGGCCCTGCAATCTGCTGAAGCCATCATCTGCTTAAGACTACAAGGGTGGAAGGATAAATGTCTCCAGGCTAAGCAATGGTCTGCTTGATGTTAGCCTCCATAAGCAGTAATCAGAATATGTTTTGTCTTAAATAGGCCATGTGGAGGGGTGAAATGGCTGCCTATTTTTTTCTTTTTTTATGACTTGCATCCTGAAAGGAAATACAAGATCTGCTATGAGACTGCTCCAAATGAACTCCAGATGAAATCTTCAACTGGCCCAAATTCCCACTGACTTCACTGGATGCTTTGAACAGGCACAAAGAATGAGTGTCTGATAGCTCTAAGCTTGAAAACGTATTCACATATGGCTGCCCCATTTGTTCCTAACTCACTGAAAGCAATGGAATTGTTTCCATGTTATACATGTGTGTAAGCATTTTTCCAGATCACAGCCATAAAGCTGTGATAAAAATAGTTGTAGAGCCTCATATCTTAGCCAGTTGTCTGTACTAGATGATTCACAGAATTACTTTCCTCCAGTTATCCATTTATGTACTTCCTTTACCTGCTTTGATCCTTCTTCGGTTCCTTTTGCCTAAAGAGAAGTTGCTTTAAATTTGTATTTTCTGCTCTTTTACCTGCTATGCTTCAGAGAGTTACAATGTTAAAAATAATATTTACTCTTTCCACTTGCCTACAAACCTATGCCTGATACCAAATGGCACCAGATTTATTTCTGCCATTTATACAGCATCTAAACATACCCCCTTTCCTTCTGCGGCATTACTGGCAGTTTACTAAGAGGGCCTTCAGGTCTCTACAGGCACGCTATGTATTATTTCCCTAAAGGATAATGATGGGGAAAAGAATTGCAATTGAGTTTACATACTTCTTTTGAAATGGGTTATTTAAAATTCAAATTCACGTTAAATAATAATAATTGTTGGAGTAATAAAAATTCTCTTTTGCATAAAGGAATTTGCTAAACAGGAATTTAAAAGTCATTTTTCAAAGTGGCTACAAATAATAGTTTCAAGGAAGCATGTTTATTTTCTCATATACTAGGATTCTTGTTTTCTTGCACTGAAATCTTACAGCTTGTTTTTGGAAAACCTGTCTTCATCTCAGAAGACCTGTCCTCTTTTCACTCAGCAGGTGTGCCCACAGCTTAGTGTGGGACCAACTTAAATGTCCCCAAAGCGGCTCTACGCCAGCTGTGCAGCCAAACAGAGCAGTGGGTCACAAGTATCATGTCCAGAATAGGAAACAGCCTGGGCACACTGTGTTTAGCCCTTTCCATCATTACAAGTGCAAGTCTCACTTCAGGTGGCTATGCTGTTCTGAAGTCTAATCCATCCAGCATTACCACATCATCCCGTATGTGCTCTACTCCATGGTCAAGGAGACACATAGTTAACTGGGAGGATATGGAGGCTTTAGCTGCACTCATTTCACAGTCCCCTGACACATTCCCAGCAATTTGCACATTCTCAGCAGCTGAGTTGATCTCAGTGCATCAAATGTGAAAACTGCAGAGAAGCTGAGCTACTGCAGTGGGGAATCTACCCTGAGCTTTTTCACATGAATCAACAAGAGACAAAGAACGAAGGAGTAGAAAGATTGAGGAGAATAGCCACAGAGATGAAGACACGGTCAACACTACTGAGTGATTCAATAGCAGAGCCAGCATTTAAATGGTTGCTTTATTTGCAACCAAAGACAAAGCTCATGTGTTCCTCAGACTGTGGGCAGTTTTAATCCTACTCTCATAGAAACCAACTGTTTCACCAAGAACTTCTCATGTAACATCTCTGACCCAAATTCTTCTTGCTTTCAAGTGTTACACAGGGGTCATATTACAGGGGCAACAGGGTAATTAAATCCTAGTTGTGCTGAACATGAACATGTTGCCATTTGGGTGTCCACCAAACAACCGTCATATGTCAACAGAAAAGTATGAAAATCATAACATACATGAAAAATTCCTCTCTCTCCTCTGAAATATTAACCTTCATCTGCTCAGTAGTAATCACAGTTGTAATAACAATCCTCTTTCTGTGTCTCTGTCTTTCAACCTCCTAAAACTGCCAGAAAAAGACAAAAGCAGGCTTTTTGCATCAGTTGAACAGGTAGCCACATTCCTGCCACAATATGAACATGAAAAAAATTATTGTATAAGACTTCATGTTGTCTACAGCAAAGAGAGCTATAGGTAGGACAAAAGTGAAGCCACGTTTGCTGCTTATATATGCTCTCGTTTGCTTCTTATATATTCTCTCAAATTAACAAGAGATAATCTATGGATGGTCTACTGCCTATTATATTGGTTTGCAATTTAAAATCAGACCTGGGGCTTTGCATGTCACTGACTGAGATTAGAGCACGTCATTACATAATACCCGATAGCCTTTGTAGAGCCGGATCTGTAGTGGCAAGCTTAGTGCAAAACTGATAAATACATCATTTATAGATTTCAACAATCAGTAAATAGCCTTACAGGTTTACTCAATACCTTATTTTCTCCAGTCCAGTCAATCCATATATAAATTACGAGAGGCTCTTGTCTTTTTCACTATTATTATTTATTTAAAAAGAGCTTATTTAGAACTTACCAAGAATCCATACACACTTATTCACCAGTGTAATTGCCTGGAAACTTTTCAGCCTTTCTGGTGTGACATTTCTCACCTTGAAAGGGACATTTGCATTAAGAGTTGAAAACAATTTTAAAACTCAAGGCTGAGAACACCTAGGATTGCTATTACTCATCTCTACCAAGCACTGACAGTTTTAAACCTCCTGAGTACTAAGATAGCTATGTAATTTCCTAAGGGAGTCAACTATTGTGCGACACCATTGTTTTCATGTGATAGCACTTTCAAATCATTAGTCCACAGAATTCCATACATATCTGTAAACAGGTAAGATTTATAGCTTGTAGGATGGAAAATCAGACTTAAAATATTACATTTTAACAAAAAAAATTGTACTAAAAAGCCCCTCTGGATTTCTGAGGAAAATGCATCATCACTTTACTATTTATATTGGGATAGTACAGAGGAGGGATGAATAAAAACCCCATTGTGTTGGGCAGTATGTAAATACAGAAAATAGTTCTTTTACAAAGAGCTTAAGCTCTACTCTTAAAAATATCTATTTGAGACATCACCAGGGACTGATAATGCAAAAATCAAAGTATAATTAATGATTATAAAAAAATAAAATTGGATCCACAACCTTTTCTTTTTTTTCTTTGAAGAAAAATAAATGGAAATAATCTCCTCTACCACATTTCAAGAAAAAGGATATTACAAACAACTTAGAATTTAAAGAAGCTTCCTATAGCCACCAAGGCTGGATCCACGTGTGATTTGGGATAATGTTTTCCAAACTTTGGAAAAGGACAACAGGTTTGGGGTGCAAAACCAAGAAAGAAAGAAATCAGGCACAGACATTAGACAATAAAATTTGTTTTAAGGGATCCAATAGCCTTTCTAATAAAATAGGCTAAAACAAATCAAGAATAAACAAGACTTCAGAACTGCATCACTGTAATTAATAAGGGGTAACTAATAAATAGTAGTTCTCAAGCAGCTACACTGCAAACATAAAACAGAGATGCCAAGAGGTAATTCTGAAGGACAAACTAAACTCAACACTCCTTAAATCCTGCCAATATTTACTCAGGAGATGCTCAAAGGCCTGCCCCATTTAGATCTCAATTAGTTTAACTAGATTATTATAATCCATCCTGCTTAAGTTCTCCCTCGCTTTTAAACCACCAGTTCTATCCCTAGAGTTTTCAAAGGCCCAATCCTGTATGGCACCCAGTGGAAGGCAGCTCTGTCATAGGAACTCTAGATAGTGTTACCATTGATAATTGATAGCAAGTACTCAGAAGCTTAGAATGAACCATCACAACTTTCCTCATCTCTTTCACTTTTATACATGTACCACAAAAATACCCCCACATATTGTAGGAACACAACTAACTTGGTTAATGCTACTTTGTCTACTTAACGCTGCACTCAGTATGTGTAAGGATTCATCATTTTCTGGATTAATCTTTTCAAATTCTGTCTATCTGTCTTTGCTAAATGCATCTCAGTCCAAAAATATTTTTTTATCTACAGCAAATTCACACTCTCAAAATAACTCACTATCTTTAATCACAGTGATCTGCTCCCCCATCATTGTAGCAGAATCACAATTATTTTAATTGGGTAGCCCCAAGGCAACACAGCCCCAAAGCATAATGTAGCCCAGTGGCATGCAGTTACAACTTGAGGTTCCTTAAAATATCATCTGCAAATCAGCTGCAACCATAAGCCAACAATAGCACAGTAAGAAAAAGCAACTTTTCTTGCCATTTGCTTGCCATTTTCAAAAATAAAAATATATGGTTTGGTATTAAGTTGACATGAAATGGAATGCTTGTAAAGTTCAGAACCTCCCAACTGCACCCCACCAAAAAAGTTGCAATTCACTTTGTTCCTGGTTGAACTAAAAAAAAAAAAAATTTAATTTTTATTATTTTTAATGTTTGAAAATAAAATTTTCAAAATAAAGTCTTTTTCAATTAAAAAAAAAAATCAAAATGATTTCATTTGAAAATGGTTAAAAAAGAACCACCATTATACTGTTTTCTGAAAACAAAACAATTTCATAAAATTTGAATAAACTAATGAAGCGCTTTGATTGGCAGCTCTGTATTTCTCACCAGTTTCTGCTGACATTTTGACCTGTTTTTACTTTGTGTGGTAGACTTTTACCCCCAAATATTTTAACATGTACCATAAATACACGGAGTGGGTGAACTCTGACTTCATACGGGATATGGTGGTGGTGTGATACCTCAGTCTGAAGCCTGACTGAGGCAAGCATTGAAATGTACAGGATCATGACCTTAAAGTTATCAAGTGGACATTCATAGACCACTTTCAAGAGTAGAGCTTCAACAAAATACTACATTATCCCATATCAATAGCAAAATTCTTCTGGAAGAATACTTACACTCGAGAGATTGGTGATAAGAAATAGAGCCATGGCGTATTCTGCTAAAAACAGTGCCCTTATCCAAAGATTAGTTTGTCTAAAGGACAAGAAGAGACTGTATTTATAAGGCTTAATCTGTCAAACCTCAATCAGTCTTCTTCCTATTTATCCTACATAAAGCAGCAGAAGAAAAAATATTCCCCTCTGCTGCTATAATCAAAGTGATTGCGTTTCACATCAAAAACATTTATTTACTGCATGGATTAAATGATAGGAGTACTTTGTCCAGCATTTTGTGCTTGTGCTAGAATTAAGCTGCCCTTAATCTCCATACCATTGACACAGTATATTGATAAAATGGTTTTCCCATTATGGCTTGTTTGTTTGTTTGTTTGTGATATATACAGAATTAAAGTAACAAAAATAAGATTGCTAGGTCGTTTTCTCCAATGAGGTTAACTCCTCAGCCAGCTTTATTAACATGCCATGTATCTTCTGCCCAAGAATTGCTCCTTTCTTGCAGAGAAGATAATGGGAATGCATTCCTATTGAATGTGCATGTTTGCAGGACATTTAAAGGCAGTCATATAAAAGGGAGGAGCAAGGGCTATGCCTGTTCCCAGCTGTGGTACAGTGAAGTGAAACAAAGTCATTAATGTCTTGACCAGCAATCTATGGTTAAATCAACTTTCTCTATGTTTATTCTCTGCCCTTTTGAGACATTCAGTGAGACCTAGGGGTGTTTGTAGTGCACGGTGGAAACCCTCACCCACTAGCTGCATTCACACACCACAAGGAAGCTATGGCTGTGTTAATGCACTCACATATCTCAGAGCAGGGCCACATGACGATACCAGCTTCAGTTCTGAAAGCATTATGGCAAAATTGCCCTGTTGCTTTGCCTTAGCTGATAATACCCCTTGTCAGGTTGAATTAGGTTGGGCAAATCATCCAGTTGACAATGTTACATTGCTTCCGAGTCTGGAGGCAGCTCAGAGATCTCATACTGTGTTGTTCAGGGCAAAACAGATGTGCTGTAGTTTATAGACAAGATGGTTCACCTAAGTATAAATGGCAGTTATCTAGAAGCCCAGGGAAAAACGAGTAAACAGTCAAAAAATCACTGCTGAAAGAGCAAAAAGCCACTGGGAAACAAACTGTGCCACAACAAAACCCAAAATGTCTCCTTACCTAGACTAGTGGCTATACACTAAGATATACTGCTTCTAACCTCCTGCAAAAGACTCAGTTTTCTGCCATACCTATTGACACACTAAATCCCTGGGCTCCCACAGCTAAACATCTATTCTGTTTTCTGTATTTGGCTTCAAAGCAGGATAAGTCTTAGAAATATAGCTAAAAGGAAAAAGATTAGAGATATTCATTCATAGGCAAGAAGAATTAATTCAATTTTGATTGTTCACTGACTACAAAAACAAATTCTTCCTTCAGGTTTGTTCAGGAATCCATTTCTGAACGGAGCTTGAGTGAAATGAATCTACACTGGGAGTCAGTAAACTAGGTTCAGAGTACTAGTACTACTCAACAAGACTACTGTGACAATTTCCGTGAGATCGTGATACTTTCTAAGCTAAATGACCAATGCAATCCAGACGCATCCCATGCAATGACCTATTATTCCTGCAACCTATCCTATTTTAAAAATAAAGGCAAATACAACCAAACATACTGTATTCTATGTTAGTGAAAGTACTGCTCCTTTGTTGGAAAAAGTTTGTGCACAGCCATGATAGGGTTTAGAATAGTTTCCAAATTTAAGGCGGCTGAGCTGAGCTGCCCTTGAGGAAGGCACAAAATTCCACTATTGTTGTGGAACTTTCTTGTGCCCCATCTCCCATAACAAGCCCTGGGACATATTCCATTTGTGGGAAATGCAAATAAGATTTTAATGTTATCGACTCTCCATTATTGCTACACTCATTACCCCTAATGCACACCCATCCACCTGTGTTTACAACAAAATCTACAGCCTGGATAAAATGTCCGTGGATGACAAGAATCAACTGCATGACTCTTGCTCTTTTTTCATAAACAGGGACACAGTTCACAATGCTGACACCTAAAAAAATCCATGACTGACCTTGGTGTTAGCACCCAGTTACAGAAGATGAAGCACTTTGCACCTCAGATCTATTGTTTCAGGCTCTCTGCAAATTCAGGCAAACATCACTGCATCAGGTTATATCTATCACATAATGACAGTTCCCCTAAGAAAATAGAGATAAATATCCCCCCTTTTTTTACCCTCTAATAAGAGGAGGTACATCCACATATCTCCGTTTCCCAATAACTTTCCAGTTCTCTGCAGCTTTTGCTTCGAGAATTGTTGCCTTAGTGTAAGCAAATATGGTAAGCTAATTTAGTATTATTGCCTAATGATCATGAAAGAGGAAAATAAATTAAGAAGTGTCCCGATCACTCTTTTATTAATCTTTTTATATTTTACAGGGCATGTGTTGGTGTGTTGCTGCTGTTGTTTAGGATTATGATGCCTTCAAGGTTTATTTTGTATCTTCAGGCTTCTGCTCTTTTGTGATTAAATGCATAAAAAGCAAGTGGAATAATAATTATGTAATTTATGTTCATACACTTCCTCCCACTGGCATGCTGCTTCTTGACTGAAATTGTATTTGATTCATGAAGAGTTACCTATTAAAGATGGCGGGGACAGATACTGCAAATCCCTAAGAGCAATCATGAAATACTATTTCAGCTACACCACTGATGTCAAGTCCATTTGCACATTTTTGTCACTGATTCATGTTCTGTAATCTACCGCTTCAATTGACAGCATTTATCCCTGCTACTTTTGAATAATATAAAAAGCATGTATAGAGATGAATCATACAACTCGAAGTGTGCAGTTCTTACCACTGATTCAGGCAAAATAGGAATATAATTGTTAACCAAATCTACAAATACAGAAAGAAAAATTTTGCAACTAAGACAATTAACTTGTGTGTTTGTGTTGTCTTCCACTCTAGGAAAAGTGTGATACTTCAAAAGTGCTAAACGAACACATATAAATTAAATGGGAAGAATTCTGCTAAAGGTAAAAGGGGAAACATTTCCCTTCTATGTCTGCATCTAGCTCCTGGGTGATGAAACTAACCATAGCTGAATAGCAACATATTATTTACAAAGCAAGGACACTTAAAGACATGGTCCTGCATTGGGCCTCCCATTGAGCCAGGCACTGTTCAAGCTTTTCCCTTTATGGAAAAGACAAAAGAGTGACAGGGAAATCAAAAGCAGACAGGAGTGAAGTAACTTGACCAACCTGACAAAGCGAGTCAATGGCAGAATAAGAAACAGAAACCAGATCTTGAAATTTTCCAGCCTGTGCCCTAGCTAGTGGACATCAGAGTTTCTCTCGAGTCCTCAGATGTAGGCATTGTAAACTAAGTTACAATTCATTCAGCTGCATTCCTCTAAGAACGACCTGCAGTCGATGGATAATACCAATTCTTCATCTACACTTAATTCTGAGTAAATAAAAGGGAGATTTTTAAGGCTGTGATCTGACAAAGCTACTTCATTCTTTAGAAAATTCATGACTATTCTTTGACTAAATGACATTTAAAAGTGAGAAAAACACTGAGAAGTTGAAGGTAATATTTCTCATTGCAAAGGAAATCTATCAGTGCTTTGTCTAATTAGAATCTGGAATGAAGGGTTATGCCATTAAGCAAGTTGTGTGTAAGTTGCTCTTAACAAAAACCTGAAATCTATGGTTCTCTTATTTTACAAAGACAGGACTGAAAATTGGTGAAAATCCTCTTCTCAAGCATTGCTTATCATGCTGCAATAAATACCAAGAGCTACATAAACATAGTCTAATAAAGTATCCAATCTTATTGAGCAACAGCCTAAAAAGTTACAAAAAGTTTTCTAGAATAAAACTTTCAGTTAAGAAGTGGGGTTTCAGACATTAAATTGAGTTAAATTGACATTAAATTGACATTAAATCAGCCCCACTAAAGAACAACTATTGCAGCAATCTATGAAAGTATTTCACAAAGAAGGCAAGTCCAGGGTTAAACACTCAGTTACCAAAGCCAAGATCTCGTTCTGGGTGGATTTGCAAAAGAGTGCAACAAATGAAGCTGAGTGCCCTTGTATGTAACTAACAGCAAAGCACCACTTTAAGGACTTCATTCAGGTCACATAAAAGAACTGATGAATCACATAGTACACGTAACTCCTAAAAAATATGTCCAAATGAAAGCTAAACTGGACTTACTAGGTAACATTCCCTGCGTGAATAATAGCCTGTTCTGAGAGCTGAACACAGAAGTCGTATCTGTACTGAACCATCCCACAGCTCTATAGCATCACATCTGTCACGAAAAGAATGAAACAAGCATTTTTGTGTTTTGAAATAGTTACCTCATTCACAACATACCAGCTTAGTGAAACAGCCAAAGCGGAGACAGGCAAGTCATCATTTCACCCCAAACTAATGCTAATTTTCTTGCAAAGCTGTGAAGGGCTCAGGAAGATTGAGTCTTTCTTTTTCCAAAATCACCAGATCAAAACTAGGTAGCAGACGGTCAGAGGAAGGGTCCCCACTATTTCAGTCCCCTACTGCCTCTGTTTAATAAGTCTTCAGTTTTAGATCCATTTCCAGAATACAAAAGATCACAATGCATATTTTGACAGGCCTATTAAGATGTTTCGCTGAAAGAACTGAACTGTCAGAGCTGTGGAAGACTGGACTAGTCTGCATGATAATTCTTGTGCTATACTGTCTTTAATTCACAGGTTAAAGATTAAATTATTGCCCCACTGCAGTCAATTAAGGACCTCTCATGAGCAGTACATAATGTCCTGAAGGTTTTCCATTTGGTATCTATAGCTACACTATACAACTAAGACTACATCTTTGCAGCAGGGTTGGTTTAAGTTACCTATTGTCAGACTGGCTCCTCTAAAACTAGTCTAGTTCGTCTGAACGCCACGTAATTCTGAAGCAGGGCTGTGGGATTCTCTGTGTGAGTGAAGCTCTATGCCAACTGACACCCTAGAATTAGCTAGCTTGAATTGAAAGTGCCACCACAAGAGGAAGTTGTGGTTCCTTACAGGAGAATCTTGATTCTGGGCAACATTCAAATTCAAGTTAAAGATAAGATATTTGTAAATCCTTTACCAAGCTATCATTCATACATTTCTCCATGCATTCTTGCCTACAGAGAAAACTACTGTAGTTACAAACCACACCCAGCAATATGCAGTAACTGCTTTCTAGAAAGTCAGAATCCCATACACCCACCCAACACTTTCACCAAGATTTTATATGCAATACTAAAAAAAATACTATTTTTCTCTCCAGAAATTTCCAAAGGCTAAAGCAAGAGCAACACATCTCACACAGGATGCATCTAGCTACACATCTGGAAACCAGATACAACCTGCAAGGCAAATTCATCTGACCCCACTTACTTTTTTTTATTGTGATCTTGCCATCTCCTACATATCTGTGCATGTCCATACATTTAGTCTCTGCTAGTTGTTGCCAAGCACATGTAGTAAAAGGGAGAAGAAGAGGGTAAAGGCACTATGGGAGATCACTGAATTTTGGACACTGTCCCACAAAAGTGTCTCAAAACTCATTTAATCCCAACAAAATTGAGTTTGGACCACCCAGATTGCAGTGCCTTAAGAAGAAAGATAAGATTATTTTAACTGAGAGCAGCATTTTTCACCCATGAACTACAAAGCAAGTATGTTTTACAACCCCCCTCTCCAATTATCAAATCTTTTTTTCCCCGCACTTACTTCATACTGGAGAGTGTGCATCACTCGCAGAGTTAGACAAGGAGTCCTGAAGTCCTGACCCCCTGTCCTCTACAGAATCTCACGAAGACAGAGAGTAGTCCCTTCACATGCTTAAGCTAAAAAAAACAATGAAGGATAGCATAGAGTTTATTGCATGAGATGTTAAAAAAAACCTTTACAATAATGCATGCTCTTAATTTACAGGATTTTAATATGGCATCTTTCTCTACTTGATAATTGCTATTTTTTTATTACAGAAAGGAATGGGGACAGCTATTGCACAATGAAACAACATTTCAGTGACACCACCAGACCTCAATTAAAAGTTCTGTGCCACTTTTATTGCTTCAAGGGATGGTTAAGCAATACTGACCCACTGTAAAGTGGTTTATGAATTGCTACTGATGAGAACTCTTGCTGAATAAGCAGAATAGATTCTTTAATGCCAATTTCTTACGAACAGCAGCAAGGAATGGAGAGAGACAATAATTAATGTACTAGTATCAAAAGAAACAAAGAGCCTGCAAAGGTGTCTGTCCTTTCCCAGATAACAGACTGAGAAAGCTTCTTTAATATAGCTAGTACTGTAATGGTTCATGGAGGCTGGACTGAGGGTAAGCAGTCATTGATTGCTTAAGGTACAATTCTGACAGCATCTTAGAGCCTGGATAAATACCCTTTCCTAAAAAAAAATAAAATTAGGCTGCAGGCAGCAAGTGAGGCCTGGTATTAGGGTGTAGAGCACATGAATTTTAAAAGCCAAAGCTAATATCACTTCTAAATATAACATATGTCTATACTATGTTGAGGAGCACAAGAATTAGGTGGATTGGAAAAGGGCTTTTATCAGCACTTCGTTATGACAGCTGATTTCTGGGACAGTTAGAGTTTTCTTCCAAGAAATCCAACAGCACCTATTAAATGGCAAGATACATATTTGTACTAAGTGCTGAAGAGATTCGCATCGTTGAACACAACAAGAAATAAACAGCTTCTGCCCTCGTAAATCCAAAAGACTACACTGCCAATATACGGGACGGGGAAAAAGCACCCACACTAGTTATTGCTTCTGCCTTGGAAATGCAGACATGGCAGAACGTCACGAACCACCTGAAACTTTGCCATGACTGCAGGGTTCGCACCTCATTTCTTATGAGAAGCATGATACGATCTTTCAGGACTAGACAAGGTCAGGACAAGTTTTTATAGCTCACTCAAGAAAGATTTTCGTAGCACCAAAATCTCCCTTAACAAGCTTCCATGACAATGTCTTCAAAGTCCTGGCTGTACAAGATCCAGCCATCAGAGTAAGTTACCACAGCTAAAAACATTTGCCAGGCTGCTTACTGTCATCAGCAGAACATTCTGGACTGGGGGAATTTCACTCAATTTAATTTCTTCCCAGTTAACATAACTTTTAGTACTGAGGGGGGAAAAATAAAAAAAAGAACTGAGGGGGTTATTGAGGGGGAAAAAAAAACAACAACAAACAATGAAACAAACCCTTGGGGAAGCTCCTTTCTTCCTGTTCCACTAGGCTCAGCTTCAGTCTGCCACCTCTCCTCCCTGCGTCCTAGCCTCGAGTTCCCTCATTTTTGCAGTGGATCCCACTCAGTCACTCCCAGTCCCTTGGGTAAGGGCATGGGCAGCGCGTAATGGCGCCCTTCAGCCACTCCTTGCTCCTTTCTCTTCTCCTCCACAGGTCGTCGCTCCTTACTGCTCCTCTGCTCTGCACGGATCTCCCATGAGGGGTCCCTCACGGCTGCTGCTTTCTCTCAGGCACACCTGAGCTGCGGCACCACCTGCTCCCTGAGTGGCTGAACTTCCCACCAGCTTCCCGAACCGGCTGGGACCGGCTCGGGGCAGTTTGCAGCCTCCTCCCCCCAGGGCACTGCTCCAGCCCCTGCTACCCAGACCCCGGCATTTACATATGTGGTGTCTTCTGTGGGGTAACTGAAAGAAATAAAAGACTTCTTAAAGTAAAACATTAGATTATAACAGCAAAGGGAGAAGTTTGAAAGCGGAGAGGGGACGCAACATGGCTGACACAGAAACAGCATTTCCTCTGCTCTTTTCTTGAAACTCTCAGGGAAAGACAACGCTAATTTAGAGCAAATGAAAAGGCCACAGTCAAGAGATTAAATTCTAAGTTAAAAATTTCACAGACTTTTTTTCTCCCCTGCATTTCAGCACCTTAAGTCCTCCTTTAAAAGAAATCCCATGTAGCACTACTACTTGACTAACACCCTAGAGTGAGCCCAGAGTGCCTGCAGACGTGGACGCCGAGAACCCCAACACATTCATTGAACAATGATAAATCACATGCAAGACACCAGTTATTTCACATGTGCTCTCTCGAACCTCTTAAATGTGAAATGCACCCACACTGAGCTGATTAAAAGCTCCTGTGAGTTTGAATTCTTCTCCCTGAATAGGTTTCTACACCACAAAAGAACATTGCATACATCATATTTGAAACAGATCGGAGCCTTAAAAGCAACTTTATTCTACTGCCATTACGAAACAGAGCTTTCATTGTCTGCTGCTGAAATGCTTTGAGTCATCTTCTTCCAGTAATAACTAATCTTTTGCTCGCTCTCTTTGTATCTGACAATTCTTGAACAGCCCAATTACAGGAGAGGGAAGCAGCATACCAGTTTCAGAGGGTGGACTCAAACACCCAACTAATGTTAAATGATTTTGTTTTGGAGTACAATTCACTTAAGCAAATGAATTCTGATAATCTACTTTGAGAGCAGACTGTAATAATAAATGGTTAAATTGCTGCAGCATCGCCTAATAAAGACGGAGCCAAACATGATTACAAAAATCAGGAGACTGAAATAATCCAGTATAATATGAGAAACCTGACAACTATTTATTCTCCATGTAAAATCCACAGCTCACATTGTTGCTTACAGTTTTTCATGCCAAATCTGCTTCTTAGTTACTAAGATTTCTGTCACTCGAGCGACCTACCATAAAGCCCACTTCACACCAACAGGTATGTGTGCGAAAGTCTACCGACATGTATATCTCTATGCATTTCATACAGACTTAAAATATGGCTAGCACAACTTTGGTGTCAAAGACTTGTCAATAGTTACTCTCATGAAGATCCAGCAAATCTGTCCAGGGCTCTACAGGGAAAAAAAACCCAAAAACACAACAGGAGGAATTTTAAGAATGGCATAACGCCCATGCAAACAACTTCAGAAACTTTGTTCTCTCTTAATTCTCAAGCGTTTGATTTTACAGAGTAGTAACATGGGTTTTTGTGTAATATCTAATCTGAGGGAAGAAACCTTAAAGGGAACACTTAGAGTGAATTGACAATTAATGTATTTCACTTTCAAGTATCTGCTCAGCAAGATGCATATTGAGCATATATCTGAACTAATGAGACAAGAAGGAACCCTTATCTACAATCATAAAAAATTAAATGCAGCTAAGATACATGCCACATGTTCTTGAAGATAATCAGGAACTTCATATACCGTACTATGTCAAACCACTTACCTGCTAATGGACAGTTGCTGATCATACAAGATATGCCAGAAGATTTCCTCTAGACTCTGAAGAATGCTCATATATAACTAAAAGCTTTCAGGATTTACCTCCTTGGAGCCAGTGGTAAAACTCTGGGATAAGACTGTGTAAGCTTTCTCACAAAATAATGTAAATCCACAGCATATATTCATGAAAGAAGAGAACCAAGTATGAACATTTGCACATTAACACCGTCAGGGACCTCATTAAAATAACTCTCTTTTCCCTATCAGCACTGCTCCCTCACACACCAAGTTTTCTTTTAGGAGTATATTTGAATAAAAAAGAGAGACCTCACAAATCTAAAAACAACAAAGTTTGTCTCTCTTGATTTACATTCTCATTTTTCCATTACGATTTCTATCATGAACAGAAAAGTAGCTGAATTATTTGATGATTTCCTTTCAGGTAATGCTGTCATCTCTCGCAGTCGGACATATCTAAGACATGCAAATGATTAAGGAAAAATACTGCAACTCCTCTGATGCAGCATGTGCCATATTTCACAGCTACAAATGTTACAATCTTCAGTAAAAGGAAGCCAACAATTCCCTTCAAGTCACAAAAGCACTAAGCTTAGTTGTGAATGACTGCATATAGAGTATGTTGTGACACATGCAGGAAGTGTTATGTTTTATAAGAAGAAAGTTCAGATTCTTCCTGCCAACATGATTTTGATAAGGAAGCAAGTCTTCGCCAAAAAAATATATGTTTGTTTTCCAAATCCTTATATAGTCCTTACCACTCATGTATTTGAGCTTCCACTTGTATATACTGGCATACAGCATGACTCAATCTATCATCCTCTCTTCAATATTTAAGGAGCACAAAAACCAAGTGTGGGAATAAAGGGGCGACGCTTTACTCATCATACAAGGAAACAGAACCATGATCTAGAACAAAAGGTATCTGGTGAGAAGTAATAAACTCTTCCTCCCAGACAAATCCCCCAGCAAATCCTTTGACCCACGTAAGAACTATGTTAAGCAGAAAGGCTTGATCCCCTTGATCTAAATGCCTGCATCTCAAGTCCACAAACTGACCTGCCTTACCTGTCATCACATGGCTACGGTTTAGGGTCAACCAGTTGGCTACCACTCTTTTTCAAACTTTCAAGGGCTGAATGCTTACCATCTGCTTCTGCTGGACCTTATCTGCTACTGACTCTTCTGGACCCAAGGAAGAAGTAGGTAGACACCTAGGAAAATCATGAATTGCTTGATGAGAGTCCCTTTGCTCTTGCTAAGGTTCTCAAACCAACTAATGGGAAAGGCAGCAGTGATTCAGCTGGGAAAAGCTCTGGTCCATCTCACCTAGGAAAGAATTGAAAAGAAACTTGCATGGGAAATCCTCTAAGTGAAATCATTTCAGAGAAACATATAATGCATTACTGCAGTTGCAGTTTAAGCCAGCGAACAAGTATTTCCAATTTGCTTTTTATTCCAAAACTTCTAGGATTAGATTATTACAACTCCTACACTGAATAAGCTGAATTTATCACCGTTCATTAATATTGTGTTGTATTTTACAACAAAAATAGAAAATTCATTTATTTTCCAGGCTTTTTCTCTAAAAATATGACATTTTTCCATAAATTCATTATTGCACATTTACTTTTAATTTATGAGAGCTAAGGGTAAAGCTTTCCTTTTCATTTACAAGTGAATAATATCTGAATTTCCATTTTCAAAATTGCCTTTTTATTTTTCCTGCTATATTATAGTTATATCCCAAAGGGAAAAAAAATGCATTTAAGTTGGAGTGCAAGGTATCTTCATTTCTAATATTAGATGAGCTCGTTACTAGCCAAAAAGTAAAGAACAGGTGCAAATTCATAAATTAACCCAGCAAAACTATACGTTATCCTATATACTATGTTTAATTGGCACGTACTGTAACATTTATGCATAACTAACATATAGCAAAATACTCTGTACTAACCACCAAAGGCTTCATGCCCAGTACAACACTGGAATATCCCACCTGAAAGGTAATGAAGACTGAGCATATAACTGATAGCTGAGATCTGTCTGACGTCACAAAGTGACACCTCTGAGCCAAACATACAGTAAAAAAAAAAAAAACTATTTAACACTCAACCTTCAAATGGGTTTAAATTCATCAACTTAACTAAAGAATTTTGAGTACGTATTACAGTCATGGATGCAAACTCTGTCTGTGTGTGTATTTATATATAGATTTGTATATGCATACATTCATAGCACTTTCTGTCCATCAGCCTCGCTTGTCTCTGCACCAGGTTCAGTGCTGCTTATGGTGTTAGCAGAACTGTCGTATAAGATGACCAGTAGAGAGGGACATGTACCCCTGCATAATGCTGACACTCAAGTCCGTATCATTTGAATAGTTCTGCTAATGGCTGCAAAAAGATGAAAGGAACAGGTCTTTTTGCAACTCTGTAAGAGACCTCTGAAAAGCATATGTTGCTTTGTTTTTAAATAATGACTTGACTACAGCCATACCTACTGCAAGCCTTAATCTGCAGGTAACCAGTGAGTTAGATGATGTTCATCTGTTAACTTGCAAGTAGAGCTCACCCACCCAGGAAAAGTCATCAGATGGGCTTTTAGAAATTCCCCTTGTCTCACAGACAGTACAATACTGAATGGTGGCAATTAACTTCAATTATGCCTCTCATGTTATTCTGAAATCTCTAAAGAACCTGTTGACTGCTAATTAAAAGTAGAAAAAAAAAAAACCAAAACACGTGAAACAACCACCACCAGACAGTTACTCATCGTTTGCTATAGCAATCAACATCATCTTTGTTTCTGTGGGAGTAGCAGAAATCTCCTGATAGAGTTCATCTGCAGATATAATCTTGACCTCTGAACAATTACTTAAAAGCTGAATTTCTTGTAGACACGAAATATTCTGTTTAAAGAAAGACTTTTAGAGAACAGATGGTTAACACATTAATTGACTGGCTAGGAAGAAAATGAATGAAACACTGAATGAAAAAATTCTTGTCATATACATACTTCCTATTTGCAGCTCTTCTGTAAACAAATTCAACACCATACATGAGAACATCACAACCACGTCTCATTAATACAGTTATCACCCTTAACATACAGGCTGTTTTCATTTATTAAAGATTACACCTGCTTTTGGGTCTTTTCTATTTAGTCCACGGTATAATGGACTAAACATTCTATAAAAAATAAATGTATTTTTTATAAAATATATAATATTCTAAATAAAATGAATACTATAGAGAGTTTAACAAAATATTTATTTTGAAAAAATCACTCTGTACAAATTTAACATTCTCAACATCGAAGTTTTATAAAAATGCTAACACAACAGAAAGACAAGTGAAACATTAAACTGATCTTTTCTTAAATTACAAAGAAACTGATTCATTCTAAAGAAGCTATTGTAATTCTAAACATTAAAAAAAAAAAGAGAACTTCATAAGATTTTACTTTTTTATCTATTGCAGCCAAATACATGTATCAAAGGATGACTTTTTCCATCCTTTCCATCCTTTTTATAAACTTACCCCCCCCAAACACTGTCCACAACTAAACCAAATACTCTAAATGGTTTACACTTTTACTGTACATAGCTTGTGCTCCAAGAAAAGCTAGAACAATTTGATCATCATTTTCTCAGTGCCTAACAAAGTCACCTCTATACATTTGGTACAAAATTCTCTGTACAAACCAACTTTGCTCACGTAAATCTGAAGAAAACTTAAAGGAAGAGTATTTATTTGTGCCTTCAATTTGGTATAATGAAGGGACAGTGACTAAGTAAAATTTCACAAAGTAAAATTCAGTAACTGGGAATACTGTCTTTTTTTATTTTTAATAATTACTATTGTATAAAAAATTTATATACTGCAGGCTATTAGGAATGACAGACCCTAAATCTAACAGTGCTAGTTTTATAGTCCTCATCATAAAACAAGATTTTTCTCTACATTACTTAAGTTTCCTCTCTTCATTTTAAGCTATTTGTGAAAGCTGTTGTTGCATATTAAACAACCTTTCTTAAACAGGAGAAAATGTCCCCTCATGAAATTAAAAACAGTAAAATTGTCATTACTGTAAACACAATTAAAATGATGACTGACAAAATGCAGTGTGACAGGTAAGCCATGGTCTGGAAAGCTTTTTCACATTTTCTTAACACAATATATGGCTCACACCACGAACAGCAGCAAAAAAAGCTATTGAAAATTTCAAGTTACAGCCAGGGGTGCCAGGCAGGATCCATACGACAGAGATTATCCAAGCTATTAGCAGCTGCTACCAGAGTGTTAACTTTGCTTTCTCCTCCTTCAAACTGAGCAAGATTATGAAGTCGAGTCATGATAGCAGTAACAGCTTTTTGAACCAGTGAAACCAGCTGCTGGCTGTCCATATTTTCGGGTTGCCCAGCTGCTGAGAGTGGAGAGGAAGTATCCTCTTGTGTTTTTTTGTGCCATGCAATTATCTCATCCCGTAGCACAGTTTTTAGGATGCCATCAACCTATATGAAGGAGAAAAATCAGATTATTATATTTAATCCAAAGAACCATCAGGGATTATAGAATTGCAACTAGAATTTAGTCAACGGCATTTTGACACTTTTGGTCCCGCATTGCAATCTCAGCCTTTTCAAGATGAGCGTGGTTTCAACTATCTTTACTACATCCTCTCAAGGTGTTTCTTTTCATAAAAAGCTTTAATTATGAAAACACAATACAATGACTCCTACAGAAATGAAAAAATCACATAAACTATAATGTATATTAAGACCTTCGTACACACAGTCATGTATATTCTCTTTTGAAATGACTCCACTAAATTTATGACTTTTCCCACACACATGCACGCATACACAGAAGTCTTGTGCAAAGATGAAGAGTGCTTTGCAAAGCTGGGGTTTTTTTGCACAATGATTATGCTCTCAGAGAATACTGTTTTCTGCCAAACAGGGAAAGAATACTGACTGCAACATACATACATATGTATATAATATATATATGTATACACATATATATATATATATAGGCCAGTTCTATCCTTGGGTGAAAAAGAAATGCCTGCAACAAATAGTTTCCTGATTTTTCTCATCACTGAGTTGAGTTACTGACATTAATCTGTCAACTCCAACAGTCTTGAGCTTCTAGAACAAACTTTTAGGTATCCAGTCCGAGTCAAATTCACTCTTTGCACATAACAAATAAAACATTTTATAACACATATAGGTATTGGGCCAACATACACAAACACATATTAAATATATTTTATGGACATTTGTAAAAAAGATAAAAGCAGAAAATGTTAAAAGCATTCCTCTTAAGTCCAAAAGATAGATAATCTAAAGCAATAATCGCCATATGCCTGAACTGAGCTGGGCATCCATTGCTCCAAAAAGAATAAATCAGCACCTATACTCTGATCTTCAAGAAATCATAGAATATCTCAAGTTGGAAGGGACCCGTAAGTACCACCGAGTCTAACTCCCTGCTCCTCGTAGGACTACCTAAAACTAAGCCATATGACTAAGAGTGTCGTCCAGATGCTCCTTGAACTCTGACAGGCTTGGTGCCATGACCACTTCCCCGGGGCCACTGTTCCAGTGACAAACCACCCCCTCAGTGAAGAACCTTTTCCTAATGTCCAACCTGAACTTCCCCTGACGCAACTTCATTCCATTTCTTCATGTCCTATCGCGGGTCACCAGAGAGAGAAGATCAGCACCTGCCCCTCCACTGCCCCCCCTGAGGAAGTTGTGGACTGACGAGGGCACCCCTCAGCCTTCTCTTCTCCAAGCTGAACAAACCACGTGACATAGGCCGCTCCTCGGAAGTTGTGCCCTCAGGACCTTTCATCATCTTTGTCACCCTTCTCTGGACACACTCTAATAGTTTGATGTCCTCCTTACATTGAGGCACCCAAAACTGCACACAGTACTCAAGAAGGGGCTGCACCAAATCAATGTGGCAAGTCTAATTGGGCATACATCATTCACATGTTGAAATTACAGGCTATGTCTGCAAATTCATTTGCATGTATAGACATGGCTTTGTAAGGTAAGATGATGAATTATGAAAAAAATATTCTAACACAGCTTTCTGTATTATAGATAAAGAAAAAAATCACTTTAGGATATTTTCCATCTTTTAAAAAGTAACTAGCTCTCACCATAGCTACAGTATGTTCTTTGCAATGTCTTTCTGGTGCAAATTGCTTGCCTAAGTGGCAAGATGTCTCATTTTTGGAAAGCATTAGAATTTAAAAGGAAGTTAGACAATTTCTTTAGAAAACTACGCCCTGCTAAGAGCTAGAATCCATCAAAGTAACAGTATATCTTTAGCATTCTATTCCACTAACAAAGGGCCAAGAGACATTTCTATTCACAGATTATTATCAAGATTCTAAATGATGTTGCATATGTCATTTTACTATTTACCACTGCCAGAATTTGTAAGGATTTATGAGGGAAGAGCACTGAAACAATCAGTCTGAATTAACATGTTTGGACAAAAAAATTAAATTAAGGGTAGAATTATACCTATCTTCCTCCTATTCTTTCCAAAATGGCAAATTGCAAACATTTCAGCTGGCCTTCGTGATGACCTTAGGGTAAGATTTAAAAACAAATACAGACTGTTTAGTTTCTACCTTGACCAAGAAAGTGCTGCTAAGTTTATAAATTGCAAAATATAACATGCCTGCAAACAACTTTTCAAAAGGTATACAAACCTTAAAGTTTGGCTGTGCAAAGCAGCGAGCTACTGCAATCATAGATGCAGTCAGTGGACCAGACACCCCAATGGTGGTAAGAAATTCAGAAATGTTTGGTGTAAGCCGGAATGGAACTGGACGATTGGCATCCAAATCTCCAGTAGCATCGTTAATGTCAAAGCGAAAGTAAGCTACATTTAGCTTGCCAGTATCCTGGATTTAAAAGCAAGATGCACAAGAGTAATTAAAGGAACAGATTTTCATTAATGAAGCCAAAAGAAGTTGGATTTTTGTTTACTGTTAATACTCAGAGTACAAATAGTACTCTAATAGCTTTTCACGCTTTCAGTCAAAGCAAAAAAGTTAAAATTAAGGGCATGCACAAAGTCAGGTATGTATTTCTCTCAAAACGTGTGTCCAAAAACCTTTACTAAATACACATTATTGTAACATCAAACTTAAGGAATAGATTCTTCTGTACTGTGGTCTTTATAGAGTCGTGCAGATAGACAGATCTCTGGTCTCTATGCATCCCAGCTCTGGGTAAACGTTCTCTATGCATTGTTCACTCTGGGTAAGTATCCGAACGCTTATCTAGAGGGATTAAAGAATCTTAATTGCTATACAGAGTATAGCCCTCCATGCATTAAAACGGCATCAAGACTTTAATATATACCACCTTTGCCCTACTAAGGTGGCAAGCCTCATTTTAAATTTTGGTCTAAAAGAGAAAAATCACTATTAATAGGAGTGTAGCTTGACGTGATGGCAATGCTGAAAAGAGAACAGTATTTGAAAAAAGGGTATTTCCCTTTAAGAAAATGAAGCTCTAAATTTTATTTTTTTCTTTTTTTTTTTTTTTTTAAATCTGTTTGACACAGAGATCTATTCAAAGCAATATATTTGAAGGAGGACTAAAAAGAGAGACTTATCAGCCATTTACATGAACAGTTCCAATATCTAAGAACAATTTTACAGACAAAGTTCTGAATTCTCAACACAGAAGGTAGAGTTGATGTCCACAGTTTAAATTACTACCTACATGATGTGCAATCACATATAAATGAAAAGCCTACTGAAATGCACTGTTAATTACATATGTCAAATTACCATTTTGGCTCATTTCAAATGTATAGTCCAAATTTCCATTTGATCAAAGACGACAGCATGCATCTAGAACAAACTAAAGCATACCTGGGCAATCTGCAGCATTTCAGGGTTGAGTCTATTTAAATGAAAGATGAATTCTGCAAAGCCAATTAGGGCTAACTGAATAGTGAACATCTTTCGAAAAGTCCAGTAATCCGTAGCATTGGGGAATGTATGTAAAGCCCACTCCTTAAGCATACTGCGTGGCACCATGTTACTCTGTACTTCTTTAAGTATATCTCTGAGAACCTACATATGAAAAATATTAGTTGAAAGAGATCATTTTTAATACACTTCTTAGTAACAGACAAATATGCCAAAAGCAACTACCAAACTTCTCCTCTCAACTGCTGTATTCCATTTTAGGAAAAACATCCTGAACTTGGACGCTTTCAATCCAACGCTGTTTCCTGACTTCTTTGTCAAAGCACACATAATATTTTGCTAGCCCATCCTCCGCACAGCTAGAAAATATTCTTTACCTGAAAAGGCTAAATTTTTAATAAAACCATATAAGCCTGAGAACTGCAAACAGACATGTCAGAAAACCTGAGACTAAAGTTATATAACCTGATTTGAAGTATCTTCTATTCAAGACTTTCAAGAAAATCAGAAGTGAGCTGAAGAAAAGTTCATCTCACAATGCTGCACTTCCTTATAGGAAACTAACGGAACACACTTCACTATTGTCTAGCTTCAGTGCAAGCTGGATATGCATTTTGCAGCAATAAAATAAAATCCTTTATTTTAAGCATAATGGCAAGATTTGAAATTATACGTGGGACCTACAAAGCATGCAACCTAAAGATGGCTCTCTGCATGGTTTCTTCATATACAGGGTAAAAGGCAAAGGATTTTTATTACACGAGATAGGGATAGACACTGGGTAAAGTAATTTGTAACATGTATTATTATAGCAAAATTACCTCAAAAATACAAAAAGATAAAAGCTGAGAGCTGTATTCAACTGTTTGTGTAAGTGAACACTGTGCAATAGTTTTTTCCTTAGATGTAAACATTTGCAATCTACCAAAACATTTAATTACTGTAGCAAATACTAGCTTAATTAATTAGAAAAAGAAATAAAGTTAGGATTTGCTCTATTACACCAGAAAGCATGATAGTCACACTGACTTCAATTAAACGGCTGTTAAAGAGTTTCATAACCTGAAGGAAAAATTTGCAAAATAGAAACAGATATTATGTAACACTTCATTTTGTTTTGTAACAAAGAAAGCCTGAAAAGACAGTTTCTCTAAATGATGTCTGTGATACATGCATACCATGGATTTTCTAATAGCTGTATTTGAAATGGGACTGGCATTTTATGTAAGAATTTGCATTAACCTTAAGATAAAAAATGTAAAATAAGTTTATTTATCATATAAGGTTATTATTGATTTTTGTTAGAGGTTACAGAGAGAGGGAGCTTTGTTCTTTGAGTACTATCATTTATTAGGGTGAGATCACTCAACTCTTTTTATTCGACTTAGATTAAATTAATCCTCTGGCGATTTTAGGAGATACATTGGAAGAAGATGGGGAACTCGCATCACATACCATGCTGTAACTGCTTATGTAAATTAGGAATGCTGTTTCCCATGTTATCAATTAATTATTTTCAAAGCACTATACTAAAGGGCCAAAAAGCAATCAACATCTTGTCTGTTTTCAGTTGCAGTTACCCAAAACAACTTAGACTAAAACAAATACAGCTTTTTTGAAGCTTTCCAAGATAATCTAAAATACCAGAGAGATAGAAGAGTTCCCAAGAATACATTATGCAAAAACAAAATAAACCCCAAAAATTCAAAACACCACGTCTGCAAAATAAATCTATCTCGCATCTAATGACGGGTGAAGAGTCGGGGCGGGAGGGGATTGGAGACAGTATAGTAGAGTACTCAAGAAAAGCCCTTGATTAAAATTCATTATATATTCTAATACCTGATGGCTAGCTTGAGTCCCCCGTGCTTGGACCGTTGCCAGTCTGTCATAGTAACGAGAAATAGGGTTGTCGTGCTCAATGCCTTTCTTGGCACAGCGTTGCTTATAGATCTTAAAGAGAAGAGGGATTGTCTTCAACCAAGCGCATCTGTGGAGAAACTGCTACAACACGGGGGACTAGGAGTAATTTGAAAAGGGTGAGAGAGGATGGGGGAGGGGAGCAGCAGAGAGAGCAAACCAAAACAAAACAGTTAATCCATAACCCAAATACTAAGAGAAGAATTAGTATGCAAGTATCAGCCCTTAAAACACGACTGTGATAATCAACTGAAGTGTACCAAGAGAAAATTTTTATTACTACACTCATAACTAATTCACAAGCTCAGTTAAAAAGAAAGTATGATAGCAGATTTTTTTTTTATCTTAACAGAAACATCAACTATATTAGAAAAAAAAATTGAGCACTCGTTATTCTTCCTACTTTTCTTTACCTGCAGAAAAGAGGGTAATACTTTGTTCAGATGCAAATGGATTTGTAACATCTGATTACATGACACTGGCATTATGTCAATAAAAATTACTCTGAAGAAGAACACTAGTAAACTCAATAGGGTATTTAAAGTGATTCAGAAAAACTGGAGGAAAAAAAAATCTGAACATAGTTGAGGAATAAATGTTTAAATGAAAATAACGTAGGAAAGACACAACAAAATATTCAATAATAAGAAAACTTAAGCCACTGAGCTTTTCCTTGATGAGCAGTAAACTTGCAAAAACCCTATTTGGAGTTTCACGCTGCTCAACAGATGTATCATCCTACTGAGTCTTATGTGCATCCCCACCTACATCAAGACAGACAAGGCCTCTTCCATAGCTAGCTTTTCCAGTGACACTGTTTGTAATGTTTGACAGCAACCTCCAGTTACCACCAAAACTGTTCCTTCATCATTTCCTCCAGAAGCTGTAATAATTAACCTCAGAAATGTACGGAAAGGATGTTTAAATGCATTTAAATTGTTTGATGTAATTTCTTCAATCTTAAAGAAAATGCATTCTGCAGAAGGGGTGTTAATGAGCTATTTCTTCTGGTCTGCTTCCATTAACCTCTAGCAGCAGAGAAATGAATGTTCTTTAGGTTCTTTCAAATAGTATCAAACCACAAGGTACAGAATTATTTCCAAAAACACTGTAGTTTAAAAACAGCTCTTTGACAGAAAACATGTTACTTTACTAATCATGTTATACAGAGGATATATTTCTGTATCAGTGGCCTTATTTATTATATCTTTCAAGGCTTTATCTACTGCATTTTTGTTATTTTGGCCTCAGAGTGATGCAAAATCGTCTTCACATATGTAGAGATACTATATTTACCTTTTGTTATAACAAATCCTTTGGCTTGTACATTTTGGTCTTTTTAAAGTTAGAACTCACATATGCATTTCTAGCTCTGTAAGTGCAACTTCCATCATCTGGCCACCTAAGCTCATGACAGCAACTTCATGTCAATAGATACTATTAGCCCAAAAAGGAGGACTGATAAAACCATACTTTTTTAAAATCAGATCTCAGCACTTTTTAAAAGGACAACAGCAAAGTAGCAGCTTTGTCTTAGTGTCTTTGATTAAAGTTTCCCTTATCCATAATATATTTCCTGCTCACCAACCAAGGATTATTAGAACTGACTAATGCAATGTACAAGACTCATTTATATGAAGTTAGTAAGTGATTCATTGACCTTCTGAAATGAAAAGTATTTATACATTAATATGAATTAGCTACACAGCTGTAAGCTGGAACTTGCCAACACAGACTTAGTATCTGGAAAACACAAGAGTTTAACTCTTTTAAAGCATTTACATTAGTATTTGAATCACAAGCAGATCTAGCATGTTGCCAGGTGAGACTGATATTCTCTGTTTCTCATTTCATGAATGAATTAGAATCATAGAATCATTAAGGTTGGAAAAGACCTCTAAGATCATCAAGTCCAACCGTTAACCCAACACCACCATGCCCACTAAACCATGTCCCTAAGCACCTCAGCTACACGTCTTTTAAACACCTCCAGGGGTGGTGACTCCACCACTTCCCTGGGCAGCCTGTTCCAAGGCCTGACTACTCTTTCAGTAAAGAAGTTTTTCCTGATGTCCAGTCTAAACCTCCCCTGGCACAACTTGAGGCCATTTCCTCTTGTCCTATCGCTGGTTACTTGGGAGAAGAGACCAACCCCCACCTCGCTACAACCTCCTTTCAGGTAGCTGTAGAGCGCGATGAGGTCTCCCCTCAGCCTCCGCTTCTCCAGGCTAAACAGCCCCCGTTCCCTCAGCCGCTCCTCATCAGACTTGTTCTCCAGACCCTTCACCAGCTTCGTTGCCCTCCTCTGGACACGCTCCAGCACCTCAGTGTCCTTCTTGTAGTGAGGGGCCCAAAACTGAACACAGGATTCGAGGTGTGGCCTCACCAGGGCCGAGGACAGGGGCACAATCACCTCCCTACTCCTTGTGGCCACACTATTTCTGATAGAGGCCAGGGTGCCATTGGCCTTCTTGGCCACCTGGGCACACTGCCAAATTACTTATAATGGACACATGAAAAACCCAAGATACACAAGGAAAGAGAAAGAATTAAGACTGTATTCAGCCTTCATTCACTGTTTCTGTTTTGAAATACCTAAATACATGACCTTTTCATTAGGTGAATATTTTGGCAATTTATACACATAAATCATACTGGAACCCTCCTTAACCCTCCTCATTAAGGCCTCCCTACCATTATGTTTGTTAGTTCTGTAATGTTAAGCATTGCCAGGTGGTGCTGTTGGCAAAGTGCACTCTTCAAACCAAGTAAACTTTTACAGGATCATAGAAGTATGCTCAACAGAAGTCCTGCATCCAATATCTACAATATGAATGGGTTTTATTTGGCAACAACTAACCATTCAGTATATATTCCTGAAAGTAAACATCACCATGGATATATAAAGTTACTTCAAAAATTACAAAGATATGTTCTCATATATCAGAGAATTCAGAAACTATATATCAAATTCAAAGCTCTACAAAAAAATTCTTTCTTCTTCTGTGTTACATGGAAGAGGTAAAAGAAATTCAATATTCATATATTGCAACTTGGGGAGAAAAAGTTTTGTTCTCTCCCTCCCCAGTCGTATCTAAATGCTTGTTCTGAAGTACATGTATCCATTTCCATAGCAACAGATCCAATAGGCATGACTCTGCCTTATATATGTTATTCATAACTGAACTTTAAACCATAAATGATGCATGTAAGCTCTTCTAAAAACACCCTAGATCACATGCAATCAACTTTACTTCTTCAGGGGGTGCTACAATGCCAGAAAAGACTAATCACTTAGACAGATGTATACTTTCTGAATATTCAAAAACTTGAGTATCGGTGATTAGTAGCTGTCAAAAACTTAGCAATTACAATCTTTGAGTATAACATATATTTTAAAATAATATAAAATCTCTCTTTTCAGTACCTGTAAAAAACAAATGTCTTTTTGTGGTTTCCTTCCTTTTCTCTAAGCAGGGGTTCAAAAGACGAAGAAGTTGTAATACCCGCTCTTCTCTACGAGACTCTGTCAAGCAAGCATCATTCATTACCAGATATGGGTAAATCTTTCCATTATGGCCTCGGATGTAGAGTCTTCTAGCTGCAGTATTGTGTTTCTGAACTATCTCCACTCTGGGCATGAACCTATCAGGAAGAAAGGGATATTAAAGCACCTGAGCTAATCTCCCCTGATATTAAATCATGATATTTAAAAAAAAAAAAAAAAAAAAAAAAAAAAAAAACCACCAAAACCAAAACAAAACAAACCACCAAAGAAATAAGGCAGTGCAACAGTATTAGAAGGTACAATTCTATTATCCAGCCAGCCCATGGTTTCTATTTTGTAGTCAAAAAGCTCTTCTGTTTGATTTTGTTATCAAGCAAACACAGTTCTTGAGCAAGATTAATCATTAGATCAGACCTTTATCACTATTTTGAAGAATAATACCTCACTGACTACAACAGAAGAACTAATCTCAACTTATACCAACATAAAAGAAAACCAAATACACTCTTCATATAACAGTACAGTTGCTTAGTAAGGCAATGTAAAATTACCAAAGGAGGGTAAAATCAAAAAATAAAGGTGTTATACCAAAGTATAACTCTGTATATGTAACTTAAATATATGAAATGTACACAACATTGATTTTTGCAGAGTGGACAGATGGAAGAGGTTTTCATTTTCTTCTTTGTTTTCAGAATTACAACTACCAAAGGATATTTTTAGGTTACCTTGCTATCTTGATGTAGTAATGTGTTGGCTTTGGCATAAGGAATTCTCCAGGTATCTCTACTTCTGCAGTTTGAGCTGAAAAATTACTTAGAAAGCGGCACTTTTCCTCTATGAGGAAGAACTTTGGAAGCTGTTTAGTTTTTGCCTCCAGAATTTTGATCCATTTCTTCAGTTTAGAGATAAGATTGTGAAGTTTCATTGACCCTGGCACACTGAAGTCAAAGTCTAAAAGAAAAAAATATATATACATCCTCAGAATTTCAAATTCTATATAGGGTATTTAACTATCAAGTGTCTGAAGTTTGCATTTTCAAAGAGGTTCTTTCAGCCACATGCCCTCAAGCAAAATTCTTTAAGGAGGCCCACATACAGCACACATACCTGTTACATAGAAAAGCATCACACTGGTCTAGAATACGATAGTGAAATGGAAAGCTACTACAATCAGCAACTCACGCAAAAAAAGGAAAGCATACTACCAAGCAAGTCCAGCAGAGAAACATGGCTACCTATAAACCTTAAACACAACAGAAAACTAGCAGGTTCAGACAAACACAGAAGAGACACAAGAATCATTAAGGAAGAATCAGAGCATAATTGCTATAGGATTATACAAGAGCAATAACACAACAACAGTAAATGCTAGAGGAGAACAAAACATACAATTCAATAGTGCAAACCGAATACACATCTAGAGCTGTACTGCCTTTAAAAGACAGGCTCTGTTGAATATTTCATCTCTATAGAAAATGTTTTTAGTAAAGTCCTAAAATTATATATAACTTAAACGTGTAAGAATCTGCTACCTCTTTTCTGTACACAGCTCTAAAATATTCTCTGTTATTTAGTAAACAATGAACTTGCCAAGATTTTCCTGTTTTACAGTCATGCAAACATTAGAAAAACATACTGTGAGCATTCTAAATACTATTACTGTATTTAACTCTCTATATTCTGCAATCAGACAAACTGCATAGAAAGAAAGCAGTAATAAACCAACCGATTAGATTAGATGGGATCATTTAGTGAAAGAGGAAGATTAAGCTTATTTTACAGCCTAGCACTGTAATTTTCTGCCTGTTTCATTAAAAGTGATTTATTTATTTAAAATCAGTGGAGGCTTTTTACTATTAAAAGGGATGAAAGAGCCTCAACTGAGGATATAACGTAGAATCTGTGAGCAACTGCAGGACAAGTAGTAAAATTGCTATTACTATTATTCTCCTATTCTGAGCTGCAAGAAAATTCTCTTTATTCTTTCCTGGCTTAGATAACAATTGCATGCCACCACAGGAAGAACAGATATGGCAGCCTAAACAAAAATGACAATATTACGCAAACAGCCTGATCTTTGCTTTGCAACATAACAGTATTGCAGCGTGGAACTATCTCCTATAGCCCATGTGCAAGTGAAGTAAGAACTTTCTCAAGGTCAATACATGGTCTTCACTACACTATGCCGATAATTCTGTAACAGAAATCACTGCAATCAATGCCATCTTCTCAATACTGCTTTCACTACAGTTTCACAACACAGCAAATAAATAAATAAATAAATAAATGTGTTTGAATTTCCCAAAAGAGGGAAAATGAATAAACCACATACACAAATGAAATTATGGTTCAGCACTTCAGTACCACAACAATGAGAGATTAAACACAGTAAGAAGATAAACTGCTCTCTCTGTAAACCTCGTTAGTTATGGCATCCCAAATTGTGCAAGTTAACTAACAGACTTGAATTTTTAAAAAGCATTTCTATAACAGAGTCTAAAGATGCCACTTTAAGTTCAACACGTTACAAGTGAAAAAGCAACAGCAAGAAAAAAACAGAGAATGTCGGTTCAGTATTTCTGAGATTTACAGCTAAAGCAGAACAAACAGAATCTTCATTATGGTTCAATACAACAGAAAATTAACACAGTCTCAAAAATTAGTTTGAATCTTATTGCAGAATCTATGTTTCACTATGTTATATACACACATTATTTTCCTAAGTTGACAAAAAAACAAAACCCAAAACAAAACAATCATGAGTGCTGCTCAGTGGGGAAATTAATTTGACCACATAACTATGCTACAAGCATCTATCTGCAAGTATGCTAATAGTGAATTAAGTACATGCGCACAGCTACTACTGCATATAAAAGTTTTTCTCAACCACAATTAAAACCACTGAAAACTGATTATCCACAAGACTTACTCCTACAAGCAAGGTTAGAACATTTATTCTTTTAGCCAGAAGAGTTCATATAATTCTATACATACACTCTTGTTCTCCAAGTCCTCTTCTTTACAGGTACAGGATACTATTACCAAATAAAATAATGCAACCTAGGATTCCTTTCATTTTGCTATTCTGTAACTTAGAATATCAAAGAACACATAACCCAACATATTGCATTGTGTATCCACAGTATACTGATACGCTACGAGCTTTCAGTGAAAGTCTTAAGTCTATTAAGCCCAAAACAGAGCAAAAAAACAGCACATAAAAAATCCTTCCCACTTCTACAAGAAAAAAAGTCTATAATGAAAACTACCGTTTCAGATTTATGGATATTAGAAATTAGTATAACTCTGTAATAGTCCCTTTTCTTTTTCTACCTGATATGGGCAGTGCATCTATTGCAGTATCACTATAGAACACTCTTATTATAATCCCAAGCCTACCCTCTAGTGAGCAATGGGAGTAAATCATTTCATGAAAGTGACAAAATTATTGAATCATTTAATCTCCTGAATCCCTGAAGTGCAGGAAAGTATCCCCAAATTGCAACTAGTTTTTGTGCTAATGTGAATCACCAAAGTAGTAAAAATATGCACCGATATATATTCCTTACAAAAAGTCATTCAGTTCACCACGAGAATAGCTCTAGTTTGTTGAAATGCCTATTTTAGGATTTTTGTTGTTGTTTTGTTTCCCATCGGCAGATGGGAAAAACAGAGAGTTCAATTAGTCTTTTTGCTCACGTCACAGAGAGTCCATCTGAGAAGAAAAATCACTTCAGCTGGAAGAAAGGGAAATACAAGACCAGACGTTATTTGTGTACAAAGCTCTCTGTTTTGCAGACATCTTAATCTATATAAATAGTATTTTTGTTTCAAACAAATCCACTTTTTCAGTACTGGAGCAGTACTTTTCTACTACTGGAGAACATCTTTCTCAAGCTAACACATGCTGGTCTAAAATACCTTACTACTTACACCATCTTTTCCAAAACAGAATAGGAAGTTTACCCCCTCATCTTTAATGAAGATACTCACAGAAGACTGTGATACAGGCTGCAATTGAAGAAGCTTGCTCTCTGTTCTCAGTGCTGCTAAAGGTTCTACACTGCGATATATGTATTTCAAACAAACATGTTCATTCAAAGTCTTGAATGCCTCAAAAAGTGCTACCTGAATCTATCCAACCCAGAATAATTGGCAAGTTCTTGCCACTCTCAATGAAAGGACAAACAGGGGGCACAATCTTCCTGCCAGTGAGACAGACCTAAAAAATCCTGATGGTTCTTAACACAACTAGATAAAGCTTAATACTTTTTGAATGAGGGCTGTACCATCACTTCTCATGAAGCAACACAAAAAAAGAATACACTTGAGTTAGCAAAATTAGAGTACCATGCCCCCCTGTCCCCCCAAACCCCTTGACCTACAGAACATTAACACAGCATTAAAAAACAAACAAAGAAAACACCTCCAAACTAAGACTTAACATCTAAAAAAACCCCTTCTGCTACACTGGCAGAAAATAGTTCTCATCAGTTAGAAGTAACAGATGTTTAATGCTTTTAGAGCAAGCAATAGTTCATTTGCAAGATTTTAAAAATTATTCTGACCATAGGCAAAGCCTGATTATACTTAAAGTTCACGACCCAAGGATCTTCAACTAAAGAGCCAGGACACCCATCATGTAAGATGCCACTTAGGACTGAAATGTAAGCTTAGCTTCGCAGAGCAGTTCAAATCCTTTATACATATGATACTGAAGAAGATCCAAGCATTCTCCGAGAGAGGAGAGCTGTCTTGCTTTTGAAGTGATTATTCAGATACCTATATACTTCGTACTTTTGCAAAGGTTCTTTTTAATCTCACAAGAACTTTTGGAAAGCACCAACAAACATGAAAAAAATCTCAGTGACAGCCAAGCAGAAATATGAAACAGGACTTCTGGTTTACCACACAGCTCCAGAAAACCAAGACTGCAAAGACCAGACCAAGGTCAAATATGATGCCAACTCCAATCTCTTGATTTGAATTTTCTGGATAACATCCTGTTACCTAAAACTTTGAACAAGAAGAAAGAGCTACTCAAGTGATGCTATGCTCATTCTTGAGAAAAGAAAAAAAAAAATCCTTAAAAAAAGCTGAAAATTAATAACAGAGCTCTTCCCCCTGCCCTCTCCCCACACTTCAGAGAAATAGTAAGACTTCAGGAAGTTTCCTTCTGATTAGAGTTTCCATTCGCAGTAGAGAATTCATTGTGCTGGGTGCCAAAACTCTCAGGAAAATTATCTTGCCCTTTGAGAGTGTATTTTGGAATTTTCCATTCGTATTCAGCTTCAGTTGGAGAGATGGTTGCAGAAAGAAGCAGGATCCAAACTCTAAACTATCATCTGCCCACAAAAGAACAATTGAGGCAGTTTTTCTCCTCCTTTCACTGCTGAGAGCTCTCAAAGGGAGCATTTCTCAGCATTTGCCTGTTCTTTGATGTTAAAGGTTTAGCAGAAAAGGAGAGAAGGAACAAAGAACAGATGGTCAAAGAACTATGCATTTGAAGTGCCAGGAAAAAAAATTCAAAGAAAAATTTGGTTTTAAAATATATGTTAGGATGGAAAAAGATGACCTATCAAAGCTCCAACGGTCCAGACGGCTGCAGACAAAGTATTTAGAATGGAAGAAATGGTGTGAGAGTCCCCAGCGGCTCCAAACAGGAATCAAGATGCAACTCAGACATTGGCGGAAGAGATTATGCAACCAAACATAGTTGAAAGTGTCTATAAAACACAGCTGTCAACATTAATCTGGAAATAACTGAAGAAAACAGTTTACTCCAAGACAGCTCCTCAGCTTGGATACTTTTGAAAAGGAAGGCAACCACTCTAATTATCTGTCCATCATCTAAATGCAACTGGTACCGAGAATCAGAAAAAACAAACAGGAACATTCTACTGTGACAAAAGGACACAGTAGGCATGGCTTACAAATGGTTTCTCATAACGTTAAAACAGCCTTTGCTATCTTTAGTACAATAATTACAATCCTATTCATTTATTTATGTACATTTTACTGTTATTGCAAAATTAATAAAAAACTTATTTTCATCTTCTGCATAATGAATTCAATTACAAAAATGCGTAATTATATCGATCAGTTTAATTTCTTCTGTTTTCCCACACTTCATTTGTGAATTAAAACACTGAGTTTATTAGATTAAAATAAAATCAAATCTAGTACTAAGCAAAATAATTATTTTAATCCTGTAGACATTCATGTTTAATCATACTTGAAAAATAAAACTGAACTCTTCAACAAAAAAAATACGGAAAGTAATTACTTATTATTAAACTGAAGTTTACTAAGAAACACTTCACATTTTATAACTTTACATGTTTTTTATGTCCAGGCCTATGTTGCTGTTTTTATTTTATATGTTGTTCCATGCAACTCTTTAATAAATGATATGATTAGATAGCAAACCTGAAAACCTTAAATGTCATTTATATATCATAAAAGACATGTAAAAAATATACAACAGCATATAAAAACTGAAAATCCTCTCCATTTTTTATTTTAACTAAAAACTGTAACTGAATTGTAATTAAACTTTCTAATTATTTCTCTAGAAATGTGCTGAAACATTACTTTAGATTTTGCAGACTTGAGCCTGGTGTTCTATTTAGTTTTCCTTTACACATTCTGAAACCCCAGATCTCTCAACATTCAAAGGAAAGAAACTAAGAGGTACTATGACAGACCAAAAATAAGTCAAAACCAACAAAAACTGAGCATACCAACACCACTTATAGCAATAAAAAAGTGACTATAGTACTATTGCAATGTAAAGACATATAAACCATTATTAAAAATGAAAAACAAGTCTAAACTGTCATTAAATGTATTTTTTCCCCCTGTAAGCTTCAAAGACACACAAAATTCTTCTACTTCCATTTCCCTCCCTAGTACACTTCATCCACTAAAAATTTAATCATATGGTTCAGGACCTTCATTGTCTGCTGTCATGCAACTGTTGTGCCTCAAAAAGGACATCGTGCAATACCTGGCATGCACAAGATATATAGGCCATATCTACAACTGAGTTACTTTCACAGATTCCCATCAGTTCACTTATTTTCACAACATTATCAGTCAAATGCTTGAAAAAACACCGCAAGTCTACTTGTCAAACTCTGTAAATGCTCAGTAGCTGTTTTGACCTCAAATAATTTTAAGTCAGAGCAACTTTATGTAACTTAGAATTCTAAAAAGAGTAACTTTTCAATGCAAGATTCACTTTTGCAGAGGAACCAGCTTGATGTGGAAAGGGGGTGGTTTTTAAATCATTATAAAAGCTAAGCTGATAGAGTTTTAACTCATGCCAGAATCATCTAAGTCAGAGTCCCAGTAGGGTAAAGAGAAAAGTAGATTCAGAAGAAGATGAAAACCCAGGTCTTCACAAAAATTCTATCTTGCCAGTTTTGAACAACTAATAAGTTTGAATTCTTCTGTTAAAAAAAAACCCAACACCTATATTTAATTACCCATTTTCATCTAATTCTACAGTTACCTTTAAGGAAAAGCTGATGTAGTTTAGATAGGAATATATGCAAAACTCAAAATCCTGTCAATCCAAAACACTGATGCCAATCAATGTCACATTCTGTCATATACAGGCACATGGCCTTAACACTTTTCACCAAATATATCAAAACCACACTCTACTGTACACAAGCTTTTCTCAGAATTTTAAATCAACATCAGATACTCAAACACGTAACTCCACTGATAAAGAGAAAACGAATGAAGCAAAAAAGCTACTTCCCTTAAGTATCTTTTTTTATTAGATCTGATTAAAGTTATTGATTCA
Source organism: Fulmarus glacialis (assembly GCF_000690835.1). Classification (NCBI taxonomy): domain Eukaryota; kingdom Metazoa; phylum Chordata; class Aves; order Procellariiformes; family Procellariidae; genus Fulmarus; species Fulmarus glacialis. Next base: position 22,420 of record NW_009197562.1, on the reverse strand, counting down.
ATTTACCTAACTATGATGTAAATTTGTGTAATAGGATTTTTATAATCTAGTTATTCAAAACACTAAAGTAATCTTACTCATCAGAAGTAGGCTGTTTTGAAAGACTTCACACAATATTGTCAGTTCGGAGTTCTGGAGTGAAAATTACATTAAATTCTGGCATCACCATAAAATAGAGATCATTATTGTCCCTCATCTATGGCAGGCAGTTCTACGCAAATTGCAAAAATATTATAGTGAAGTAATCTAATTTATCTTTAAACATATATGTGATTTGACCAGTTTTTGGTTACAAAAATACAACAATATACTCATTCTCTATGTTGAGGTCTGTTTTTCACTTGAATAATCTTACTCCACAGAACACTGGAACACACAAACTACTTCAGGTTTTTTGAATGACAGAAAGGCGCTGTTTTCTGTATTTTCTCTCAGGAAAAATATTGGAAGAAGAATAAAAAAGCAGAATGCCTTCACAATTGAACTTTGGGAGGGGGGAATTTCTCTAGAGATTAAAAGTAACATTTAAAAAAACACTTTAAACATTTACCTGTTGTAAATTGCCCTTTTAACTTCTGGAACACGGGATCTTGAGCTGTTGCCTGTGCTCTCCTAGCTAGTGACTCTGAGGCTGCACTAGAAAACATGGTAGACACATTGGAGACATTCTCAAGACCTACTCCAAAAGTGCTGACTAACTTCTTGACAAAGTTTAGTGTGTGAGGAGTGATTTTGGCATCTGAAACGGCTCCACTTTTCTCAAAGGCAACTGAATAGCACTTCGCCAAGCCCTGTTGCAGTTGTCTAAGAACCTAAAAAAAAAAAAAAAAAGACAAAATAATCGGGAAGATTAGGCCTTCTGATTTGACACCAAGTATTTATTCCCACACCGCATTTTATATAGTAAAGTTATCCTCTCGGAAACATTTATTTAAAACTGTATTTTTAAATTGCATCACAGGGTCAATCAGAATGACAGCACTGTTTCTTATTAGCACTGCAAACGAACAAACTGAGCAGTGGAAATGCTGCATCACAAAGTACACCTTGCTCTTTCAACAGCAGCTAAGTTTTAGATTTCATATTTTGTGATATATTATAAAATGATGTGATATGAGGAATCTTTCTTCAAACAAACACTGTGCTAGGTAGACAGAACAGAATAGCCTGACACTTTGAGAGGCAAATAAAAGTGGAGTGGCATATCCATCCGCTCTCTGTTATAATTCAAACTTTGGACAATAATCACCACCTGTCACACACCACTAGATCAAGAAGGAAACTGGTATCTGTGAAACTTAATGTAAGAATATAAATTTTTAGTTAGTACAAGCAAGAGCTTAAATCCTAGAGGCATTCATCAAGTTAATAATTTTGGGAAACCTCTGTATTCCTTCCATAAATAACCAAGCTCCTTAAAACTCCAATCAGAACAATGACTTCTACAAATACATCAGTTTACTAATCAAAACAAATAGTTATGGTTTAATGTTTAAAAATAATTCCCAGATAAATATTTTGCAGCTAACTTTTCCTTAGATGATACACACATATGAAGGTGTATTAAAGCCAAATACCTCTTCATGCCAATTCTCCCTGAACCAGACCATCTGATCTACAATGCCTTCCAGAGAAGACAAAAGTGTTGGATGTAATTCTCGCTGCATATGCATAATTCTGCTGCATCGCCACATTGGTGCAGTGGCTCTGATTGGCCCAGGATCTGAAGCAGAGTGGGACTGATTTCCAACTGAACTTGGCTGTTGTTGCCCAGAATCTGGAAAGTGGAAAATT
>NW_009197562.1:0-20595 GCF_000690835.1 Fulmarus glacialis | reverse complement strand
TGGCGTGTGTTGCCCAGAAACTGGAAAATGGAAAAATAAAAAAAAAAAAAAAAAAAAAAAAAAAAAAAATTACCTTTCATAAACTTGATACATGCCTGCATGAAATAAAATTAATTGTTCCAAGAATTTGCTTTAGATTTGCATTAAGTATTAATTACCTACTGAATTTCAGAAAATTTGATTTTTAGAAAGAAAATGGTTTTCTTTTTTTAGAAAGAAAACTCTGTTCCAAATGCTGTTCAATGGTACAGATTTCCCAAACTTAGAGCAATGTAAACACTCTTCAAAAACACACAGGAGGTGCAGCCTTAGCTTTTACACTACCAAACCATGCTCTTGAAGTAACTGACATTGTTCCATATAGGATCAAATTATTTCAATCATGGGGGTTTTGCTCCCCTCCCTTTTGGGGAGATCTCTCACACATAACTGCAGAATAAACATGCTGGTCCCAAAAACAAGAGTGTATCTTTTAGTACAGCTGATCTCTCACATTACAACTACATCAGACAGTGATTAAGCAGAGAGTTTTGCTTTATCAGATGACCCCCCACTACTTCACACAACCCACCAACAGAGCAGTAGTTTGTGGCAGAACCTATAGGAAAATATTTTACTGGTTATCACTAAATGGGCATGTGGCAATACAAAGAATTTGGCACAGAAATCTCTGTTGCTGGATATGAATGTGGTGAAGTATTATGGTATGTGGGCATCTCCTCCTCCTCCAAAGGAGCATCCAAAGAAAAATAAGACATTATTTAATTCGTGCCCTTCAAAATTTTACGCAGAAATTTAGTGAACAGATTCCCAAGGGAAAAGGGCAATTAAATAAACAACACACTTTGTAACAAAGAATACAGAACAGAAGGGAGGGTTCTTCAAGTAGCTCTCCTGGGATTCCCAGGAGATTATATGAGACAAAAGAACATTTAAATTTTGTGGAATCATTTGACGTAACAATTCTAAATAGGATTTGTTCTTGGGAAAAAAGGTGTTGTACAAGTTGCTTACTGTTCTCCCCAACGCCCAAACATTTCTTCAAAGCTAAAATTGATTTTGTGTAAACTTAGATGCTCATTTTACTGGAAAATTCAGCATAAGAAGTTATTATGGGGACATTAAAGTACAGATTATTCAAAGAAAGCAGTTGACCTCACTTGAGTTACATGAACTCACGTTTTTTTAAGTTATTTTTAAAAGTTTGACTCATTTGAAAAGAAATTGAATGTTACGTGGTTCACGCTTCCAATCAAAATTAAACTAGAACATCTTAGAAAACTATGACACTTCTGTATTTGTAATCCAAGAATTTTCTACCTCTCCACCAATTTTTAAAGATAAAAATCCAGTAAAGAACATGTTATTCTCAATAATTAAGGTGACATGAGAATGAAGGAGTTTAACTCTTCTTGGTGAATATTTTATTTAAGAAAATTCAAGACAGCTCAAGCTGTAGATTTAACTTTACAGAAACAAATTAATGAAAGAAAAGTTTATCATGAATTATTTTTCTTAGCCTTGATAAGTTGGTATGTCTTCTAGAGAAACTATTTTCCCGGTAAAATCAGGTGAAACTCAAAATAATAACTAAGTTACAAAGAGCGGAAACAATTTCATCATTTTCAAGCTCACCACTTTTGTAGCGCTCTCGTTGTTCTATCTTCAAGGTCAAATAGAGGGTCCTGATAGGGAAGTAGACAGCTTGGGGATAGACTCTTCCCACCTATTTAGAGATACACATATATATATATTTCTCCGCTAAGGAAAACTCACTATACGTCAGATCAACACATACAGATACTCTTTGTAAACGAGTGCAATTCAGTAAACTAGGAAATTAAAGCTTCTTTCAGTAACAGAAACACAAAGAGGATGAAACGGTAACTCCCTACACACGCTGTTAAGGCATCACCTAATTACGGCTTCCAGATCATATTGCCTAATAAACCTGAAAACAGCATAATGCCAGAGTACCAGCTGGGCCAGTTCAAAGATCTTACTCACATATATAATGGAAGAAAAACAGACATAATGACAGCAGTTAGTCTTTAAATTAGGCCACAACTCCCAGCGAGCCCCATGATACTTTATAAAAAGGCCCATTAGAGAGTAACTTTACTCCACCTAATTGTGGCACTTAATGTATGGGGATACTGATTTCACCCAAAAATAAAAAAGATTTTATTGCTTCCATTAAAAAAAAAAAAAGCTAAAGAGATATTAACATTCAGCATCCCCTTTAAAATCTGTAAATCTCAGTACCTATTAAAGGAAAGAAACGATGTGTCTAAGTACTACCCACGATAGAGCACATCTTAAGACATGATTAGAGGCTTCTCCAGCCACAATTTTACTAAATCATGGATTCTCCCTCCATCCAAAAGGGTATGGTAAGTGGTAGAAATTTTGCAATGGCATTTAACTGTTCAGTAATATGATATTCATGGCATGCTTCATGCTGTAATTCAAGAGTAAATTATTTGAAGAGAATTGTAAGGTTTAGGTTCTAGTACTTCTGCAAACTTAAGAGTTTTAAATTAGGAACACAGAAAATTTGGTATTTTTTTATTTTATATTCCTTCTATGGACCTGAAGTTTAAAGGCAAGAAGTTTAAAGGCAAGATAAACAAAAACATCTGCGATATTTATGACCCTAAGCTCCAAACACAGTAGGACTTCCAAGTAGGCACTCACTTCTGAAAATTGTATACAGATCTCAACAAATAAAAAATGTCTACAACTCATTGAAGTAAGTTTTTTCTGACAGCAGCCAGAAGACAGCTGAGCAGACTGGTGTTGCAAGACAATACCAAGCCATATTCAAGAGAAATTTTGCCTTAACTACTTTGCTTTCTTCAGCTGTTTAGGTACATGGTCTCTTCAAAGTTTCATTTTAATTTTATGGAGAGAAAGGGAAGGAAACATATGTATACATTTGCACACACACACTTATCTAGATTTATGTACACAAGTATCAATGCACACGCAAACACACATGGACATACTGTCTCTCTGCAAAAACACACATTCTCAGAGGTTTGAAAGAGCAAAGGTAAGGGATAGTATAAAAGGAGCAGGGTATCATAGAATCATAGAATATCCTGAGCTGGAAGGGACCCACACGGATCATCAAGTCCATATCTCAAAAATCAGAAGTGGAGGGAAGGAAAGAAGAAGAATACTGTGAGGAGTTCAGCCCAACAGCTGTCCTTTGCCGGTTTTCAGGAAACAGTGGCGCACTGCAGACAGAAGTGGCCTGGGGTACACGCTAATGAGAGAGCTTCGTATGTCCACCTGCACGTTAACAGGACTTCACAATTGTTTTACATTAACCTGAATGAACAAACATCAAAATGCTTCCAGGTTGTGTGCATGCTAAAACAGAGCTGAAGTTAGACCACAGAGTTATCATCTCTGAAAACATGATGTTTGAACCCTGTTCGCACTAAGCCGAAACAAAACAGTATCTAAAAACACATTAACAGAAAAAAGTCACTTATTCTCCCTTAGTCTACAGACATGCTTAAACCAACTTTATACTGAAATATAGATATATGTTCTATTCTTAGGTTCTGCTTCAGAGCAGACAGCAATAGGCAGTAAAATCTTAAAATCCCAAAGCAAGATTAACCAAAACTCATATCCGTCAGGTACAAATCCAGGAAGACAGTTTCTTCATTTAACTCCCTAACCCTTATCCTTATTCATCTAATCATTTGTCATGCTAAACTTCAAGTGAAAATTTACAAAGCCCCAGTAAAGATTTCTGGTGGTGACAGACAGAGCCTTGTTTTTTAAAAATCAAGCCTAATAAAACCCAAAGCACTAATGAAATATTTTGCCCTTTATTCACTAAAGCTAACAATTCTTTATCCCTACTCCTAGGGAGGGATTACAGGCATTTAACTATATATTTCTAAACACGTTCTACAATGTTCACAAAAATGTAATAAATAGAATTCCAGAGGGAAAGCTATAATGCCTTATGCACATATGGCATACAATTTCACTGGATTTAATCTCATTAAGTAACACTCACTTTGAAATTTAAAATATTCTACTTATAGAGAGAAATTAGCATTTTTTAACTCATCAACAGTTGCAAACAATGGCATTTTTAAAGCTTAGCATTTTCTTAATTGGCTTTGAAAAATATTTGTATCTCATCTTGAAAACAAGGATTACAGACAATAAAGAATTAGTGATCATCTTCTGTACCTACCTGACTAATGAGGTTCAGAAGGAGTTTGCCCTCTGAGCCAACCAGGCATGTCAACAGCTGTGGAATCCAGGCCAACCACTGAATGGGTGGGACACCAATACAGTACTTGTCTACGGCATCTGCTAACGTGTTCTTATCATCGTCAAAACTCAGTAGCCAAAGAACCTAAAAGAGAATTTCAACAGGACATCTCAGGGCTTAAATTCAAGACACGTCAATTATATGATGGAGAAAAAAACCCCACAGATACTTTATTAATATGATAGAGGAGTCTTTGTAAGTGTCAAAGCCTCCTCGGACACAAGAACTTACATTCATTATGCCTGGCCAATGTCATTTTTTCCCTTAGAAATAATATTTAAAGGATGTAAAAAATAAATGTATTGCTATGAAACAAGCAATACATTTGCTATGAAACAAGACAGAAAAAAGCCAATGAACATGACTGCATTCCACAAATTCTTTGGGTTTTTGGTTGGGGGAGTGGGTGGAAAATGAGGCATGTTTATAGAACCTAAAATATGCTATTCGGATAAATTAACTTGGAAGTGAGAGCTTGAGTATTTCTTTGGGTGTTTTTAATCAGTTTAACTGTCCACCCCTAATGACACTTTTTCTACAATTTAATTTAAATGAAGATATATTAAGCACTGACTAAAAATCACCAACAGTTATGCAACCAGACAGTGAGAATAATAAACTTCAGAGGGCTATGGAGGCCATCTTGAATCTAAAAAAAATTTTCTGTGTTTGTTTCGTGTTCAAAATAGATTATCTTCCACAGTCCGCTATCTTTTTTTACATTTTCTTCATAAGAGAGATTAAAGTAGATATCCCCAAACTGAGAAATACATAACACAAAGAACTTTGGCTGAAGTTGTTGAATTAGAGTAAAAATTTACAGAAAAAGCCTATTTAGAATAAAATGCAATACTGAGGTAAAAGTTAATATGAGTTATCCATAGTAATGATAAACAGACATCAAATTACATTACTTTTTAAAGCACCAAAGGATGCCTTTCTGCAGGTATTTCACCATGTTATATATTAGAAATGCTGAATGTGATTTGTTCCCTTTCTCCCACAAAGAGGTTCCACACCCTAAAAAAAACAACCGAGATATCCCAGTGAAGTAGAAATACCCGTGATGAGTTACATGCAATGACCCAACAGCAACCGTATGCAGATTTTCAGTCTAAATTAAAGCTTTCCACCAGTAACTGATATTTCTCTAATTGCACAAATTTGGGCATTGAACATTATCCCAGCCTTTTTTGAAGGGGTGGAACTCCAATTCTTTTTCAAACATCTAGATCTTACCTTTGCTAAGTATTTTCTTGATTTGCTCTCATTCTGATGACGACATGCATGCAGGTAGCAAGTAATAGCAGACACACCCAGGTGAAGCTGACGTTCTTTCACAAAGATATTCTCCAAGTAATCACCCCACATTGCCCATGCTTTCACTAGCACATCATGCATTTGCACAGCTGCAGAAAAAGCTTTGTTTGCTTCTTCAGACCTGCATTGTGACAAGTAAGAATATTAGTTTTATACTAACAAGAAGTTACTAAATTATGTAAGAGTCAGATTTCTGATAGGATACTCAATTACTTTCTTAATACTCAATGATATTTTTCCATTAAGTTCTCTAATAAGGTCTCTTATGACCGTTTTGTCTTAGCTTTCCTTAAAGTTCAGCACCTATGAAAGTAAATGCTTCACAATTGAAACAATTATCTAGGTGTCTAAGATCTCCAAATACTCCCTGAAAAAAAACTAAAAACTTCCAGTGCACTGCAATTGCAACCCAAGCAATGATACTGGGAGAAAGAAGAATGAATGATAACACAAGAAAAGCAGAAGCAAATGCATTAAAAAGTGCTTCTCTGCTGAGCAAAAAAGGAAGTAAGAAAAAGCAACATTGGGAAAATGTTATATTAGCTGTCTTTTGGAGGACTACATCTTACTTAAATGTTCTCGCACCCAGGTCATAAAAAAATTTATAATCAATGTTATCTGTTCAATGTTCCTCATCCCCACAGCTTTAAAAGTCTATTTTTCAACAGGAAAAGTGAAGGAATATGAAGGTTAATCACACAGTTCTTAGTAACCAAAAGATTATTTGTTTGATACTTCTGAAGTCTTCTCTAGGTTTCCTCAAGTGTTCTAGTTCAAGATTTGGCATGATTCATCCCAATATATATACAGCCCTTGAATCTATGTAACTTTTCACACATAAAGATAAAGGATGAGAAAACTCACATACACATTACTGAAATTAAGACACTTTTAATGCATTCCAAGATTCCTTATTAATAGAAAGTGTTCCACTTCTCCCTTGCAGAATAAGCATTGAAATAAATAGTACCAAAGTAACATAATGCTTGTTTGACTAATTTTTTAAAATTAACTGTAAAGTTTTTTTAAATAAAAATATTAGCTTGGAGGATTACAGCGATAAATTAAAATGACGAGCTATTGAGGCAAAACAATAAAAAGGAAAGCAACTTTGTCTTTCAAAGTATATATTAGTTTCTATGGCACACAAATATGTTACTTCCTTTCAGAGGCTTTCTGCATGAGGTTTTGAAGTGAACTACCACAGCAGCAACCTGATAGATGACTTTGTATCACTACTTCCCCTTTACAAAAAGAGGACTTTTCAGTCGGTTTTCTTTTCTCCTTCTCTACAATCTATCATTCTTGACACCTGAGACGACTTTTTAAAAATGGTTTCTATCACCTTGCTCAGCAAATGGGCAGCACAGGGAGATGCAAGAGCAGAGGTGACCTTTAACTTCCAGTTTAGTTGACACACAGGTAATCAGTAGTCACACATCTCGGGTTCAACACTGCCATTGTTCCTAACTGTAACCTTCCTAAATTCCTGACCTCAGCTGCAGTGCTAAAAAAAATGCCTGTATGTTTTTTGGCAAAATTAAGAAACTGTAAGTATATCAGAACCATGTTTTAAACAGAAACCTTTATCCATTCTATCCTAAAAGAATGAACAGAGACAGTTTAGCTACCTTTTACTTTATCTGCATGAATTTAAAAAATTTAAAAATAAAAAAAAAAAAACGATGGGGGGAGGTACACTTCCTTCTCTCTACACCTCAATTGAAACTAAGCTCACTTATGGCCATAAAAAAGCCCACTGCACTTTCCATCAAAGTAATTACATTCTGCCTATTTAAAATTCTCTCTTGTATCCACAGAAGAAGACATTCATCATTTCCTGACTTAAATTGCTATGTGAGGTTGCAGTGTACAGCTTAAAACCTGATGGATTTCATTCTGTAAATGTCCACAATGTAGTGGTAAAGGAATTATTCCACCCAGATGAAACACGTAGCAATACTGCCATTAAATGCCATGCATACTAAAAGTTGTTGAAATCTGAAGGTTTTTTTGGCATCACCGAACAAAATTTGACTGCTGAGATATTTGTTTATTGAATTAAAGAGAGATCTTCCTCCAAATAGTAAGATGCCTGTCAGCATAAAGCAAAAATATTACAAAAGTAGTTGTGCGAAAGCAAGGCTTGCACCTAGGTGTTTAGGTGTATGCAAGACGTCTCCAACGCCCACCACATTAGTTTTTTCAATTCAATTATCTGAAATGAGTGTTGCATTTCCATATTGCACGGTACACCAGATCTGTCTAAGCACGTGAACTATGCCACAACACATTTTGCTATGCCTTGACCAACTGCAGCTATTAATATACAATGAACAATGAAACAGAAATGAAAGAAACAGAGAGGCTAATTTTGTTTAAGTAACTGTAAGCTTATAGACTGAACTTTTTCTTTCCTTGGTTTTATATGTGATATTTACATTAACAACATAATTAAAGCAACCTCCTTTTCTCAACTACCCTAAGACATCAATTAGACATCAGTTTGTCTAAGTACTCACAGAACTGGGGTGGGGGGGGGTTTTTTTTGGGGGCGGGTGGGGGGAGGGGAGGAGACTGTATCTTAAGCTACAAAGCTTTGGACAAACCTATTCTCCCTGCCTCTTCTCATCTCACCCCTTGAACTTTTAAAAAAAGAATTGGTGCAATGTTTGCCTTAACTAGTTCTTTCCTACAATACTTAGAAATATGACCAACCATTACATCTTCAAACTGCAAAGGTACTCTCACATATACTTTTACTTTCTTATATTGTTGTGACAAATTTTAGGCTGGTATAAACATATGGAACAACTTTGCTGCTCAAATACTGTGTTGAAATACTTCAGCTGCATTTTTCTCAGATATGTGCTAGTGCCTCTTCCAGCCAACATACTTACTTGTTAATCTGTGCCAAGAACATTCCCTTCAATGCATAAAACTCAGCAGTCATCTCCTTGGTGAAGTACTTCAGATTGGTTGATTCAATAACTTCAAGACCCTGTTAAATAAGCCTTAGTGAGAAAAGTCTTCTAAAATGGAAAGTTTTATTAAAATGAAAGTGCCATAAAAAAAACAGCCAACATATTCTCTTGAAATTTAAATAGCATGAGTTTCCAGTATTAATTTTCATTTTAGAAAATCTGGGCCAACAACAATTTTAAGTTTCCACTAGCCTATGCAAAACTATTATAGACAACATTCATCAGATCATGGGTTATCTTTTCCACTTTGTTTTTTTATGTTATATTATTATTATTTATATTGTGTTATATTACATTATTATTATAAGGTCCCAGTTTGCTGACCCTATGTCAGTGGGGTTTTTTTTTCTTTCGTTTTAACACATACGATTTCACTTCAGGATGCCAGCATCCATCATTCATGAGTCAGACATTCAAAACTGACTTATAGTTTGTTAGTCTTGCAATACTTTTGTTTCTTAATAATATAATTTTCAAACTCCCTTCCATTTATCTATCTTGTAAGATTTCAAAAAACATATTTCCACTTTACTTTTATTTTGCTAATTTTTAATATATTCACGGAATTCAGTTCAAAGAAGACAATGACTGCCTTTGACTAACAGCATTACCTAAAAAAACACTCTATGCACGGTATAACATGGCCAACAAAATGCAGACCCTGTTCTGTATACAGGCAGTTTGTTTAAATCAATGTATCTGATAGCCCTTGTAATCCTCCAAGTTCCAACAACAACTTCAGAGATAAAGCTACTGTACCTGCATACATTCATTTTTGCCCATGACTCCAGCCAGCTGAAGATAACATTTAACTTGCTGGCGAATCTTCTGAAAGCAGTCCACAATGGGCACAGTTGGAATTGTATGAATGCGACTCAGTATATCCAGAGCTACGTTGACCAGCCCTTGTTTTCGAGCTATCTTTCCATATTGGATAATTGCCGATGCAGAAGCATGAACTCCCAACATAGCGTTATTGGAACTAGGATCATGCTGAGAACTATTTTCATATGCAGTTACAATGGCTAGAAACAAAACATGAAATGTTTGTCATTATAAATGAAATTACATATACAGCAATTTCTTAACAGAATACATATGAAATGATGACTTAAGATAATAAAACACTTAAAAGGAAATTGGACAAAAACAAACACTTTTTAAAATCAACAACATTCCTGTATGTTTAAATGAATAAAAACAAAAAACACCATAACTTATTTTAAAAAAATGTGTTGTCTGGAAAATTACATGATGAATGCATGCTGGACCAGGCAGTTTTACCCTGGTAATGATGTTGTCTCCACATGAAAATGCTGCTCCAGTGGGATAAATCATCTGACACAATAGGTAACCTGTTCCTCCAAGTCTTTACAACAGTCTTCATATCATGTAAGCTGTTGTTCCTCCCCAGATTAGTTGGCTGCAATCCTGCGTTTATTTGGGCTGCTTCTTGAAGTTCAATTATTTGCTGTGCTGCCTAGAAAATATTAAACAATATAAATTATCATAAAGGATAGTACAATAAGCTGGCCAATTTCACTGTTAGAAAAAGATCTCTATGAATGATGCCACCTTTAAATAATCAAGTAAAGATGAAACTATTTATGCTGTTTTAGAGAGCTGTCTATTAGTTGCATAAATGACCTTTAACCTATCTAATCATTAATAAAATAGCAAAAAAAAAAAACCATGAGATTGATTCAATACTTTAGTCATTGACTGAAATGTTGAATTCATCCACTGAATCACCAGCACAGAATTTATACCAATGGGTCACTACAGGTATCAAGCAGTTTATTTCATGCACGCCTTATTCTGACAAAACCTAAATGCCCTAACATTATTTGGTTGCAAACAGACATTACTGATCTGTACTTAATGTGTTCTTCCTATAATACTATGGGTTTGCTTGCTAGTTTAACTTTGGTCAACTATGACATGTCTTTCCTTTATAGTATTAAGACAAAAATTCCCTTATCCTTTCTTTTATTTTGAACTGCAAATGCTTTCACAAATTATCCCTCAAATGATAGTGTCTTGCTTTTAGGAAGCATTTTTTCCTTTTTTTTCTTTAACAAAAAAACCAAACCAAAACAAAACACACCCACAAAAACACAAACACCAAAGGAAAGATAGTTTACTAGAATCTACACTCTCTCTTCACCCGCATCCTTCTCCCCACACACATCTGAACACAAGTGAGAATTACACTCTAGCATACAAGTTTGGACTTACTACATCAACCCTAATTGTAGAAAAGCGCAAGTAAATATATATACAGTATATACAGTGTGCTAAATACAAGGATGAAGTAAGAATACTGACCTTAAACAAAACTTTTAACAGAACTTTTAATAATTAAAACCCAAAACTTTTAACAGAACTTAGTAGTATAAATTCCCTGGTCATGATCTGACTTCTTAATAGAAACTTGAATGTACAGAAATACTATCTACGTGCTCCTGAAGGTGTTGCTTTAAGATATTCTGCAAAGACCTTAGCTTTGAGAAGTTACTTAAGTTAAGGATGGTTTTTCACTGACATCTATCTGCAAATTAATGAGAGGAACAAACAGAAGATGGCAGTAGTGTCCAACCTACTAAAGGCAGCAGACATTTAAAACTTCAACAACCTGAAGAAAAGGCCCAGAAACTTTAATGGAATTTAATTACCTATAGTACAATAAAACCAACATAGTATTCTCTAAGCTACCTCTTGGCAGATAACAGTTGTATTCATTGTTAATCAACCAAATAACAACTATTTAAAAAAAAAAAGGCAGTCCAAATTTACAGAGTGAAATCTCTTGAAACAAAATAAATTAAACAAAGTAATATTTTCCTAGAATCATCTCAGTATCAGCTCTCACAATAGCTTAACCTTCATCCTACACCCATTCATCACATAAATTTAATTTTCTCACAGGTATTTAATCACATACTATCTGATATTAAAAAAAAGTAATTACTGCAGTGCAAATTCATGGCTGCATTCGTACCTCTGTCAGTCATTGACTAATTTATCACTTCTTCATGAGGGATATATATGTATTAGATTATTTTAAAAGCTTGTTTTAATTGACATCCGAAAGCATTTAAATACTTTATTTAGCAATACTAATCCTTTCATGCTGCAGATACTGCCAGTCTTAGGGGAGGAAAAATGAAGTATCAGTGAAAACTTAGCAGGAAGGAATTAATTTCATCAAGAAGCCTTCTAGTTGTATTGTATCAGCTCAAAAAAATGAAACATTGTACCTATTTACATGGCAACTTCCTCTCAATATGGAGAAAACTTCCGTATTTATTCACTTTATTTGATGCATCAACTCATACTAAAGAACGGAGGTATGGGCTGCTGTGTAAGCTCTACCCACAACTACAGTCATTTTAGTAGAGGTACCTTAGATCAGGCAGATCTGGTTGCTTATGAATCACACCGGGCATGACAACACAGTCATGCCGATGTTACACAGAATTACAGAAGCCACTATATCAAACAACTCAGAAAGCAAGATCATCTGCATTTCTACAGGTAAGGTTCATTCACAGCTCTCTGAGCAATGGTCCATCAAGAAATGCATCGCTATTATGAAACTTCCGATTGTGTTGCACTGAGATATATTCCAGAATTTCTCCCCTGGAGATGAAAGGTTCCCTCAACAGTAACAAGAGCTAATCTTCGTCAGGTGCATGTTTATCAGGATACCTAAACAGGGACACAGTCAGCCTAAATGAAAAATGAATAGCATGTTTTGTCCAGATCACATACTGTGTCAGTGTTGACATTCCATATATTTCCAAAGGAAACAGAAGTCCATTTTTGTTATGGTGAAATATGTGTAAAAGTTGCAAAGGACACAAGCCATGCATTTTTCACCATGTAATACATGTTATTTCATCTCATGTAATAATTAAACTGCATATTCTGTATTATCAGAGTTGTGCCAGCTGCTTCACAAAAATATTTCTGGGGGTCTGAAAAAAAATGGTCTCAAGTTCTTACAAGCTCTTCCTGACAGGACAAGAAACAAGTACTTTTCCCTAATTTTCTAAGTGCACCATTTGCTAGTAACATGTATGCCAAAGAGAAAAACTAAAAGCACAGGATTTAAACACATCTTGTCTTGAAATTGAATTGTCAATGTTGCAAAATAAAAGATTTCTCACAAGCAAAAATAAAAAGGTACTTTGTGTACAGCGTCTTAAAACCAGTTTACGTTTAAATAAATGCTGGAAAACAGTACATTCTTTGCCTTGTAATATTTAATGATCTGAGTGCAAAAATATGGCGTACTTAAATAAGCACAAAGAACCTATTTAGCAAGGATGAAAGAAAAGTAATCTTTTACTTTCCTTATTCCGAGCACACTCCTTTCGAGAAACAGAAAATAGCATGCCCCCTTTTGAGAGCAAAATGCTTTTATGATTCAGAAGCAGCCAGTGAGCTCTACCTTCTCCTAGAAATGGATAACAGAGTTAAGAAAAAAGTACATAAATAGAAAAATGGCACAAAAAATGTTAGCTTTGCCCATCCTGTGTATGCACTGGGTTATCCAGTTGGAAAGTTACTCATCCTTTAAAAGTCAAGGATTCAAGCATGCATGCAAGAGTTTATTCGAACATCAGTGCTGTTGTGCAATATACTGCAGTAATTTTACAGGACAGTTTGAAATTCAAGTCACAAACTTCTTCCCCTGTTTTAAATGCTCTTGACAAAGAATTAAGCTACTTAAGATTAGATAATACTCAACTTTTGGAAGGGTTCTTTTATTTGTTTTCGGGGGAGGTGCTGGGGGTTTTGTTTATTTGTTTTTAAAGTTCTTGTAACCCCAAATTCATTAGCTGTCCCTCATTTTATTCTGGACAAGACAGCTCACTCCTTCATTGCCAGAATTCTGCCCCTACTTTAGGAGCAAGCTTCTCTCAAAACTTTATGCTCGCTTTGTCCATTTTTGTCCAGAAAGCATACAGATCTCTTTCAGATCACAAACTAGTGAGGCCATAGGGCTCCATCCACTTCTGATTCAAGCAGTCCATTCCTTCTCAGTTCAGCAAAAGGCCATTGACAGAGGTTACCACTGACTCAAACCTTCCAGCTGACCTATTCACACGAGTGCTCCATAACAGACTGGAATTAAAATGAACCGATTAGTTGGAAGCAGTAACCTTTTCAATCAGCATAGCTAAACTTGGATGATGTCCACCCACACATAGATAAGGAGCATTACTGAAATATGGCCTTCCACTCAGACCAAAGAAATTTTCTTTCCTGTAGCTGGCATCAGATTAGATGAAGGGAGCAGAGATCACTCTTCCCAACCCACAACATCTCTCAGCCTGTGAAGCAATGTGATTCAACATAGGAATTCCTTTTACAACATTACTACAAGACTTTAACGCTATGTTGAACAGAACTTGCCAAGTGAGCTAGCTGGACAACTAATAAAGCTGAAGACCAACGCATGAAGCTTTGAGGTATACACGTTAGTTTATCTAATAGAATCCACTTCCCTCTTCAGCAGAACGTGTATACAATTAACTACCTGTCCAATGAGAAATATCATATACTTAAAGACTAGATTCCTTCTTACTTCCTTTCCCTGATGCAAATCAGGACATTTAGCAATATCATATAGAAATGACAAAGAAAAGGTAAGGCTCACATTGGCCAGAACCTACAGTATTTTTCCTAAAGGTAGTAGTGCTCACCTGAAAAGTCCTTCACTAACAACAGACTTTTACAGTTTTTGGTTCATTAACCTTGATGCTTAAGCCATGGGGATGTTCAGAACTTGCTCAGCCTGTTCAGAACACTACTCCTCAAAGAAACACCAGCATTTCTAAATACACTTTTCCCTTACAGTTAGCTCAGACTTAAAAAAAAAAAAAAATTAAACTCAAAAAAAATATAGGAGTACGTTACACAGTTGACAAAATTCCATGCCGCATTTATGGGGTTTAACTGAAAAGAACACTTAGGAGGTTATTTCAACACTTCTGCAAATAACACAATACAATAATATACCCACCCAAAATGGACCTCACTTTAAAACCCACTGAATGTTCAAGACCTCCAAGTTCTGCAGTGCATTATGCATTAGCCTACAAAAAAAGTTGAACCATCTGATCAATTTTTAAATATCTACCTGTGTATGCCACAAACAGAATGGATTCAGGTAAACTATAAAAACTTTAAAAGGAATCCAAATCAAAATGCACATTCTGCAACTTTTAACAAAAAAATACCATTACGAAAAACCAATCAGTACTATAGAGTAAAATATTTTATGCTTACAGTTACTAAAAGTCCTGAAAGCTGCTACTGGAAAATAACTGGCAATAAAAAAACTTTTCATTCTTACCTGAAGAAGGGGAGTATGAACATGCGAGACTACGTGAGGAAGCCTTCGCCATTCTCGAATAGCTAAACTACTCGCCATCTCTACCAGACGCTCAATGAAGTTAAGCTGTTGCTCT
Organism: Fulmarus glacialis; assembly: GCF_000690835.1. Taxonomy (NCBI): domain Eukaryota; kingdom Metazoa; phylum Chordata; class Aves; order Procellariiformes; family Procellariidae; genus Fulmarus; species Fulmarus glacialis. The sequence goes on along the minus strand of NW_009197562.1, from coordinate 5,503 downwards.
TCCGGATGGCAGATTGCTAAGTATCCTCTGTACATATTCACTTTCCATGCCATCTCTTTTGGACAACTCAACTCCACCTGGTAATGAAATGGAAAAAAATTCTAGTAAAGATTATTCATACTTAAATGCAGATTTTTTTTAAATTATTTTTTAAAAGTCTTCTTAAGCAAACAGTCCTAGTTTTTATAAAAAATAGCTCAATTTCTAAAAATATCAGACTAAAATATCAAAATTTCTGTCATTAGAGGAGTTTCAGCTCTCAAAGTTATTGGCAAGGGCAGGCTAGCAAATAAATTGCAAATTCAGCACAAGAATAGAAGTGCCTGCATACAACCTGCTGTTAGGGTATTTTTACACTGACAACTGTAGTGTGGCTGAGAGACTGCTGAGCAAGCTGAAAGCAGTCTTGCAACAGGAGCACGAAGCTCACTGCAAACCATTTCACCCTGTATAAAGAAAAAAGATGCTTCTCAGCAGATAACACATACAACCTCCGAAATGCTTCAGGGGCTCCAGAACAGGTAATGTCAACTTCTCACTTAACAAGATCCCGTCCCTATATGTCAGCATATTATGCCAGCATTATACTTCCTAACTGCCTGCTCTAAGGACATTACTCAGTTTATGAGAATAAACAGTTAAAAAATTGTTAACTGTCATCTACAACTAACCTTCCCATTTATGTCAAAGTAATTTCTGAGTACAAGTGCAAAGTCAGGTCATAGTGCTAAAATAATTTAAAAAATAATTTTAAACCATTTTCTTAAAATCCTGGAACAGTAAAAATATGGCAACTAAAACCAGCAAAGTACTTGAATTGTCTAGCAACTAAATTCTGTGAGTATTTTACAGTAAACTTGCACTTAACCAACGCTCACTAGCTGACGCTGTAGGCCTTAAATCTAGAATTTTTCTACTTCTTTCTCCTGCTTTACATCAAACCCTTTATGGTTTGATATGCAACACAGAAACCCCTCTGCATTATCTTCTTGTTGATATACTGTATCTTAACCGCTACAATTGTTTTTTCTGTTATCCTCAACTAACTTTTACGCCTGAGCCAGCAAAGAGAAACTGCCAGGTAGCAACCTTACACTTACACAGTGAAAATAGTCTCTTTCTTTATTACATTATCTACTGGATCATTAAACACAATGGCAATGTGAGCAAATGGAAATGAGTCTTGGGTCCTATCAAAGCCCACTTGCTATTTTAATAGCTCAACTTCAATAGGTAGATTATTAAAAATGTTTCACACAGATTTACAAAAACTGATACATATTTGCCATCCCTTCTGACCTCTCTTGTGAATCAACCACGGAACTTGATAAAAAACAGCCATGTTAAAGAATATCAATAAAACTGGAGTAGTGAGTATAGCAGCATAGAATCAATTATTCTTTCACATCCTAATATTTATGCAAACGTGTCCTGACACTTTTACAAGAATCTGAGTAGAGTCACAAAAGCTCCATTTATGGCTTTAGCAGCATCTTCTCCTTAGTCGTTTAGTAAATGCCTCATTACTGAAAAAATCTCATTTAATATAACTGCAGCTAAAACATATCAGCAGTTACTCATGGCTGTCACTTCTACTCAACTTGCAAATCTCCAAACCAGAACCTGTCAGACATGATCTATTTCATTCTATTCGAACTCAAGGTTTATAATATACTGTACAATACAGTTCTTATTTTAGGCTTTAAAGGTTTCTCAGATAATATTATTTCTATTATTAGCCACTGAAATTGCATACTTAAATAGGATGCAAAATACCAATTGTTACCTGAATAAAAGAAGTTATTAAAATGTAAATATAACCTATAAGATAATTTTTGTAGCATATGCAATTTGCTACTTACAGATTTGGCTTCACATTGGCTGATAAACGATAAAATCCATCTTTAGAGACACCTATTTAATTTGAACCATCAGTACTACAAATATTGAAAAATTCCATTTCAAATTTTGCAGTGGTTGGACACCCTTAATTTAGGTTCCATCAACAGACAACACTACCTTTAATTAATTAAAAAACTTTCATAGTTTAACCTTTAAAGCAAAACATACTGATTGCATCCACCTGTTTTCCCTTCTGACAAAAGAAAGTGTTACAGAAGAATAAAAATACTAATTTAAAAAAAAGTAATATTCAGTCTGATTTTGAAGAAAGTAAGAGAGACATACAACTCTGCATATTTATCATGGGAGACTAAGTTGTCACAACGAAGCATGCTGTTAGGGTATTTTGTATACAAGAACTTAATTCTGCAAGATATTGGAATTAAAGGATGCTCAGTGTTTTTCATAATCATTTTTTATCTTTTGCAAATATTATGAAACTAGACAGTCAACTGTTAATTTGACATGTAATACTTTTAACTGATAGGTATTGGTTCAAAACTTAAACAGTACTGATGAAACAATAAACCCCAACTAAGTGAGGGACTAATTCTTCTGGCTCTCTCTCTGCAATATGAAAAAACACTGCCTAAGGCTCTGCTCAGAGCTTTGTCAGTAAAATTGTATTTTAAATATGCAATTCACCCCCTTATTCCAAACTCTGGCATCTTTAGCAGAGTAATTCCAGTAACATCACACTAAATAGCAACAGTGCAATGAAGATCAGCAAGCTCCTTCCCACTTGTGACTTAATGCAGTATCCTCACCTTTCAGATTTCGTTTCTACGTCTAGTTTATGTTTCTACATTAACTAATCACAGATGAACAATTCTACCTACCATGAAAAGAAGGTATATTTCCTTAAAACGAAACAAACCAAAACAAAACAACAAAACAAAATCAATCTTCTATAGAACAGTGATACCACATACGAAGTTAAAAAAAAATCCCAGAAAAATCTACCGGTGACTCAATACAGAACTCTGTCATTTGTCCCAAGAACCCCGTGTTGGCTGTGTAGCCTGACATTTTATAGCAACCTCAGGAACAATAACCACCAGCTTATTCACATGGGATGGTCACCTAAGGAAGGTACCTAAATATGGCCATTTTTTTTGCACGTGGAAGAATTCCTCGAAATTTGCTCTCAGATGAAAACGTCTACCTATGTATTTTCTCTTGCACCTTTTCAGAAAGTGAGGGTCATTTTCAGCATGTTTCCCTAGCCATTTAAACTTTATTCACACACACAAAAAAAAATGTTTATGAACACCTGGAAAGAAAAAAGATCTTCCAGATTGAAATCTTTTGAAATGTTATCTTCCATATGTACTTTGTCCCCTGCCTTCAAACTGTTCTGTAACAGCCAAAACTTTACGCAGCATTCATTCATCAAGCACATGGATAGCACAGAATACACAGTCCCATGAGTGAAACCCAGGAAAAGACAAAGGGAAGGTTAAATGTTTTACAAGTGCATGTTGTTCAACAAAATCAATTACAGCAGAAGACAGTAATGAACTCCATAATGAATCAGGAAGGTCAACAGCAGGAAAGTACAAACAATACATATTATCCGTTACCAAATGAAGAAGATGACTACCTCACTTGCCACACACAAGTTCCTTAGTTTCTAACAAAAGAAGCTAAGCATAGTGCTGGTTTCTAAAACAACATGTAACAGGCAGGGCACCTCTATGCTACTTCAGATGAAGAATATGCCCAGAAACGCTGTGGCATCTCAATTCCTAAGTGATACTAAAACTCTACTAGACAAATCAACCTGATCTACTTGGGCCCTGCTCTGAATGCAGCATTGGGCCAGATGACCTCCAGAAGTCCCTTCCAACTCAAACTATTTTATGATTCTGTAAACTTTACATTAAACTATAAATGTATAATCATCAATGCATTAAGCTTCTGAGGAAACCTTGGAACATTAGAAAATTCCAAACTCAAGTTTTCTGATTCCACAGAACACCGAACAAGGAACTTACAGGAAACAACTCCTACTAGGAGTGCTATCTCGAAGCCTCAGCACCCTCTGTCATAAACGTATATATCTAGAAGTCTGTAAAATCATTATGATATTTACTTTTAGCACAAAACTTACCACAAATTGTCACAATTTGAGAGGAAATAAAAATACTTTTAGCTTTATTTCTTTTTTTCAGTAGACTGTAGATTTAAACAGTGTCACTTCACAAAAGCCTAAGCTTTATTGTAAGTGGTCTCGGTATGTTTATTTGTATGCTTTCTACTATAAAGATTATATGTGTTTTGGGAACACATTTGAAAGTCAATCATCTAAAAGCTAAGCATGCCATTGTATTTATGCATTATGATTCTATTTACTTTATAAACCTACTTTTGCAGAATCAAAGTATTTTTTCCCCCAGAAGAACCTATCCCTTACTGTAATCTAGTGACCTTGTTCAAGTCCAATCCCCACCTCTCTCTCTGTGAATCAACCTGTCTCCTGCACAACCAGTCTCACTGACACACCCTGCAACATCTAACTCAATGCCTCCCTCCTCTCTGCTAGTTTTACCAAGTCCTTTATACTTTCTCAAAGGAAATCACTTTCTTCAACCTCTTGCTTCAGTCTATTTACCCAGTTAATCCTGCACTGCTAGTCAAATTTGTACTCCTCCAGCCTCCTTCATCCTCACCTCATACTCTTCTCAGGCTCATTGCCTAAGGTTCATTACCTGGTCTTCTTGTCCCTCACCTCTCATTAGATCTCCACTTTCCAGTCTTGACCACACTGGCTCCAACCTCTGGTGCTCCCAAGGTAGTTTAAAATTATATGTAACGGATACATTGCAAAATCAAATGAGTCTTATTTTAAACGGAACTAAAGCAGACTCAAAGTGAGAATAAAGTTAGAAATCCAGCAGTTAATTCGCAGTAATAAAGTATTAGAGTACTTAAAAAGAAAGCAAAAGAAGACAGATACAGGAAGCAATCCCCAGACAGACAGTACAGAAAAACATTGCTACTGAAAGAACAACAAACCTTCTATTATGCTTCTGCTAAGCATGGCCATAAAATCCAAGAAACGAAAACCAGCACGTGCCAAGTAATCCCACTACATTTCCCACCACATATAAACAACTTCAAATTTGTCACTGTCTTCATTAAAACAATAACTACTGGTATAGTCTCCAGCGTACACCAGCCTCGCCAACCAATCAACACTGAAACTGAGATTTCATGTGTTGCTTTTTCAGGGATTTTTTTAACAAGGATCCTGAAACACAGCCTTACAAATATTCCTCAGATACACTATGGTATTTAACGTAAACCAAATTTAGCTGACAAGTCCCTGACCCTCACATTCTCATACATGTCTTAATCCCCCTTCATGTGCTGTGGAGATGAACAGAATAAATTGTGTTTAGCATTTTTAAGTATGGACAGTAGCCAGTGAGAATGCTTTGGCTTTGCCTTTCAGGTGCTAAAACAAACAAAAACAGAGGCAATGGCCTTTTGCCCTTTTACACCTGGAAGCATAGTTACGTTGCCCACAGACAGGGAGCTGATAATAGATGTATTTTCATACTTTACTCCCTTTCACAAAAGCAATAAAGTAATAAAT
>NW_009197561.1:32336-40845 GCF_000690835.1 Fulmarus glacialis | reverse complement strand
GGATCGCTGCTGCTCCCTCGCTTCAGGGCAGTGCCTTGCCTTGGCACCGCTCCCTCAATCGCCTTCCCCTGATTGTGTCTTGAGCCTCTGTCGTCCCTCCTAGGTCTTGTGGCGCCTAGCGCTGGAAATTGTAAATCCAGGTCCTTGGCACGGATGCGCGGTGGAAGGAGGTTTCCACAGCGAGCTGTGCCTGAGCCTTGCTGGGACTTCGCGGGGACATGGCTGCTGCTGCTGACGCCGAGGAGTAATGGCTTTTTGGAACCTTTGTTGGTGGGTTTTTTTTGGCTGCAGTCCCTGCAGGGAGGGAGCTGATGGCGCAGCTCGCCTGTGGGGAAGCAGGTCACCTGCCTTGCTTTCAGTGACCCTAACCCCCCCCCTTTTTTCTGTCATTCTGCATTATTCTACAGACAGCAATACATTCTGGGCCCGGTTCCAGATCAGGTTCGGTCAAACCCTCTGCCACTTGGAGGCTGGGTGTCAGGGAAGCGTTTAGTTCGCTGTACAGCCCAAGGTTGTGATGCTGAAAATCATCACCGGTGACTTGGGCATTGCCAGCAGTCTGTGAGAAAGACTGAGGGGTGCTGCTGGTTGGGATGCTGTCCTGCTGCTGGAGGGAAATAGCAGTGGGGTTTGCCGATGGTTTGGCCTGAAATGCTTCAGTCGTGCCATGCAGCGAAGCAGAAATAGCCAGGGGGTAGCAGGTCAGTGGCAAGCTATCCAGGCAGACTCTGGGCCTGGGCAGACCAGGCATGGAGCAGCAGGGAGCTGCGGTACGTGAGGGGAGAGACCAAGAGCAATATGGGTCAGGACAGAGGGGCACCAGAGGGGTCTGAGAGAGCCAAGAGGTGGTTGGATGATCACTTGGGCCCCTTGGGGTACAGATGCACTGACTAGACTGTGAGGAGAAGTGTGCGCAGCATCTGTCCATCCTGCCTGGATCTCGTAAACGCTGTCAAGACCTTCACTTTCATAAGGTCTAAAATTCACTGCATTTTAAAGAGAGCAGAAGGACTGTCTGGAGTGTATGGGCTCTTCTTTCCTGGAATGTAAAGGAAACCTCGGCTGTGAAGCTGGAGTGCAGGGGGCTTCATTCCTTAGTGAAAGCAGAGAAGGGAAATGCAGATGTCACAGCTGGGACAGGAGATTTATCTTGGCAAGCAAAGAGGAAAAATACTTTCAAAAAGAAAAGAGAAAACTCAGAAGAATCCCCTCCCCATCTGCTCTGCCTGCCAGCACGAGCAGAACTTCCAACCTGCAAAGGCCCTTCGTCTCCTGGGCCTGGGCTGCCGCCCAGCTGGATTAGCCCCTCGCCACTTTCTCTTTGGAGCGAGACCATTGTGGTGGGAGCAGGGAGGCTGTGAGAACCAGGCTGATCCTGAAGTGAGATTGTCTCCAAACAACTCAGCTGGAGATGGGAAGGGGAAAGTCACAGTCAAAGGATGGAAGCATGAAAGGGAAAGGGAGGGACAGATGCAGCCAGGGTGACCACAGAGGAGAAGTGGATCCAGAGAGAGGAAACTATGCCCTCCTCAGCCGAGCGTGGTGCCACTGGGCTACAGGAGTGGCACCTCCAGGCATCCTGTGCGCAGCCGGGCAAAGGAGAAGGCTTAATGCCTCTGTCTCTGCCTCGGGCCCCCAGAGGTCTAACACCAGCTCTGGGTGGGGGGAAATAGAGAGCTTGCATTTGGCTGTCTGGTTGCCTTACATTAGCTCCCAAGATAACTGTTGTACAACAGGAAAGGGTGTTCGAACGAGAAGTGCACGCACGCACATACAGTGTGCTATTTAGACAACCCTAAGCATGAGGTCAGGGTGAAAACATGTGGTGGAAATATGTTTGGAAGAGTCAGTGCCTGTCGGTCACCAGGAGTGGGAGGGAGCAGGAGCCAGCAGCTGACAGATTCGCACTCTCTCCCCACGGCTGAGGTAGCCTCTGCCCGAGCAGATTCTCCTGTGGCACCAGAGCAGCTTAAGGCTCTCTGTTGGGCCTGGAGATGCAGTGGTCGTTGCATCCCCTGTACCTGTGCACGCTGGCTCGTCCCCTTCGGGCGCTGCCTCCCCATCCTCCCAGAACTGTGGTGGGGGGGACGGGCAGCCAGAAATGGGGCTTGGATCAGGAAATCCAGCACATCCTCGCCATTGCGTTTCTGTCCCTTGGCTGCCCCCTCCCTGACCGCTCACTGGTAATACAGCTTTGGAAACACATCTCGTGCTATTTCTTGGCTTTGGAGCATAGTTAGAAGGAGAAGGAAGGAGGGTGTGAAAGGGAGGGGGAGATAGCAGGAGTGAATAATGCAAAATGAGACTGTGCTGTGAGCTTTGTATCCCATCTGGAAGCTGTTTTGCCCCAGTACACTTCACACCCGCTCCCTCTGGGCCAGGATGGTAAGGATCACGTTTCCCAGTTGACTGGTCCCCCTTGCTCAAGCCAGGCCCATCTGCGTGAAAGCTACTTGAGATATCTTAAAGGAGAATCTCAGCAGAGCTGCAGAGTCCCTCATTGTCACAATTAGAAATTCTTGGCCAATTCCCTGAGGAGCAGGAGCTGGCTGATCTCAGCATGGCTGGAAGGTGCTCTCGAGGAGAGAGTCTAGGCCTTGAAGAGGCTGTGAGAAGATGAGTCTGTTTTGCTCCCACATCTCCGTACATCCCACCTTCATTCACATCTGAGTCCTGTGGACTCTTTCTTGGACTTTCCACCGACACGTGCCTCTGGTCTGCTGAGATCTTGGTTGCCATGGTGTCGGCAAAAGTCTCTTCAAAGCCCAGCACAGTCATTTCATTTAGTGGTAGCACATGCACGCCTTCAGCTGTGCTGGCCCCAATCTGGGTGGGAAGGGAAGGCTAGTGGCTGCCCAGCACCTCCTTTGGCATGTGACCTTCCAGCCAGGATAAAGCTACCGTCCATTTGATCGGGTGATATACCTGCTTCTGTTTATCGCTCAGAAACTCCGAGCACTGACCCTGCCGTGCTCTGCCATGACCCACGCAGCCCTGAGACACCGCACCCTGGGACCTGCAGTTCCCCAGAGCCTGCTCTCTCACGGGCGTTAAGGAAGAGTACGGCTGAAGCCTTCTCTGAGTTTTGCTAGATAGGTGCAGCTCCTGCAATGAGGCTGGGTAGGACAGAGTTTGCATATTCTGGGTTAGCAGGCTCGATCTAAACTAATTAGCAGTGGTTTTGATGGCATCTATCCAAACTAAGCTCTGGGCTGCTCCTCACTATGCCCATCACAGCTGGATCTGGGCAAGACAACACTTTTTCCTGTTACCATTCGGTTGCATGCATGGCTGTCTTTACTAATCCGAAATCTGTCAGGAAGTTAATAGTACCTGTTGGCATCAGGAGAGAACAGAGCCAACCCAGGAGACACAGCAGTCTTCCTGGGACGTGGTGGCTTAGCTTCCTGCTTGTCCTGTACTCTCCGTTGTGGATATAGCCAGCTACAAAGCCACGTCATTATCTCTGTTTGCTTTACCCTTCCCTCTTCTGCTTTCCTCTGCCTCTTGCCGCTGCCTTTGAGTAAAATAGCAATCTCCAGCTCTGTGACAGCTCTGGGTGCTCTCCCTCTTTGAGGGTGTCTGATCCTTGGTGCCCTCTTTGATAATAACCATAGTTATTCCCAATCTCATAGGCTAGCTCCCTTCTCTCCATGGTCTCTGTCTGGAGGTGTTGGACTGGTATACGTATGATTGACGAGAGCTGAAAAAGGGCTGCTTTAATGAGAAGGTTTTGCCAGTATGTAGTTGTGCTGGAGGAGAAGTCCCAGGAGCCCAGAGAGGGGTACGTGCCCCACATTTCTGGGTTCCCAGAGCGTGTATGAGTTTCATTCTCTGTTTTTCCCATACTGTGCAGTAGGTCTTTGTCTCTTGGGAGAGAATGGGCTCTTGGGGACCTGAACTGCTGCATCTCTGGGAGAACAGTGTTGCCTTCATCCTCACTTCCAAGCAGTGAGGTCCTCTAGCAAGCCTGCTGTGTGGTGTCTAAAAGAAGAACCAGAAATCTGCAATTATTCCTGCTAATGTGTTAAGGCTCTGATACTCAGCCCCTTGCACTCATTACTCATCTCTCACCGCTTAGCCACTGCCGGGGAGATTTTCTGGTTTCAGAATAAAACCAGCGGCACATCTCTGCCTTTTCCCTCCAGGTAGGTTTGTCCCACAATGGGAAGACTGTTGACTGACCGAGAGATCCTTGTTCTAAGCGTGGGTGGGATGCCACTAAAAGATAGTGTGTGGAACTACTGCATAAATGCATCTTCTTGACACTCTTCACTCCCACCTCTGCCTTTGTTAATGCACAGTTGTGAGAGAAATTTGAAGCACGTGGCAGAGTTGCAGACAGCTCTCCCTGCAGCTGTCCATCCAGCCCTGCTTCTCTTTCAGTGTTACATGGTGATTGTAGTTTTGATGGTTACAACAGTATATATGATTTGAGTGCCTCTTGCTGGATCCTGGCTCTGCTGTGCTGTCATGATAAGTTGGCAGCCGGAGCTCTGAATCCCTTCACTTTTCTGCGGTTACGTTCTCACCCTTACCGTAAGGCTATCATGTTCATATCCTGTGTTTGCCTATGTTGTTTAGAGAAAGCAAGACAAAGAACAGCTGTTACATGAGCAGGCGCTCTCTGAGGTTAATACTCAGGACTCCAAACTCTTTACCCTCTGTTCTGTAGGATAGGACAAAACCTGGTTTTCCAGTGCTTTTTAGATAAATATCTATCTAACCCAGTTCTATCTGCTGACTCAGCTCCCTCTGAAGAACGGTTATGCTCAGCACAGATGGGAGGTGTTTTCTGTCACTCGGTTCAAGTGCAGAAATGCTTCGAGGCAACTTGGAAATGGCTGGGTAGATTTTACCAAGCTACCCCGCCAACTCGGCTTCCGGTATGGGAACAAGTGGAGAAAACTTCAGCCCAGACATCGCAGGGAGGACCTCAACACTGGGATTTAGCATGAGTGTGCCTTCTCCGCCTTACCTGCACAAGCAGCATCTGCCCTCCCAGGGGAGCCTCGGATGGTGGTGTGTCAGGCTTCACCCCAGGCAGTGGAAGGACAGGACAAGTGGGAAGGAAGCGAAGGGAGAAAAACCTTGTGTCAGGCAGAATGTAGGCAGCAGGGAGTCCCCCCGACTTCCAGCATGCTCTGTGGGCATCTGAGTTTTTAAATTGGATGGCTGAGGGTTGATGTTGGAGGGTGAAGGGCACTGGCATGTTGGAGATTGCTGCAGCTCACCGTCTCCCTCCCCAGCTTGGTGGGAAGCGTGGGTCTGTTCAGCTGGAGCCTAGTTCACTCCCCAGCCTCACCCCAACCCTCTGACAGCCAGCGTAATGTTGACAGAGTGATATTGTGCTCAGATAAAACAAATACACCTTCCTGTAGGAACAGGAACCTGCAGGCTCCAGCATCCGGGGTCCTCTGGCCAACTCCTCCCTCAGTCCTAGCGCTGGGGAAAGAAAGGACTGCATGCACCCCATGCTCTTCTAGGAGCCGGGCTCTTTCCTGAGCTCAGCTCTCACACTGGAATTCATTGGCATTCATGTCTTGTCTCTAGGACCTGCGTGCTCTCTCCCCCACTCTCTCTCATCCGTACCCTGTTGCTCTTGGTATTTCAATATGCTGCTTTCAATGCCTTTCTGCCCACCCAGATGCTTTTCCAGGCGGGGCGGGGGGGACCCAGTCTAACTCTGCTGAGCTCTCTCTAGTTCATTTAAGTTACACAGTTCCGTCTGTGTAATATAGTCACTTGAATGTATCTGTCTTTTCTTTCCTCTCCCTGAGCCAGAAGCCTCAATCTGCCAACAAATGGGATAATTTTTCAGCTGGTGTTTGGCAACCATCATTTTTCTCCCTGCCCAGCCAATGCTTTGTTGTAGCAAATGGAAAAGTTAGTGATTTGACTTCTGAATAGGAGGATATGCCTCAAAGGAAACAGGTTCCCTGTAGCATCAGGAGCCCAGCTCTGCAGCAGCACTGGCCAGATTTACTGACTGTTACTGGAATGATTAGTGGAATGATTGTTTGTTGTTAACAGCCCATCTGTAGTGTTTAAACTTCATCGGGGAGCAGAATTTCACAGGCATTATCTGGCTGGAGGACAGCCTCATATGGTCTACAGAGGGGCTGTGAAATCCCAGAGGAAATTAAATACAACAGGGGGCCTTCCTGTTATGTTGATCCAACTGATCTTTTTTTCTCTGATAGAAATCAGCAGCTGGGTTGATGTTCTCTGGGGCATCAGAGTGCCTATTGCTGCTGGCAGAGAACATGAGAAAGTGTCTGTCACCAAGGACAGGTGCTGAAGACCGTGATTTTCTGCCATACTTGCATTTTGTCATCGCAGGGATTTTTTGCCTTGTGCTCTGTTCAGCTCGTTGTCACCGTGAGATGATGCTAGGAAGCTGAAGATAGGTACCCAGAGAGGAAGGGGGAGATGTGAGAATATAGAAGAGTTTCATGAGTGTTTGTGGCGTAGATAAACAGGCGGAGAAGATGTACAGCACCACAGCCCTTTCTATCTTAATTCAAGGTGTTTTTATCAAATTGATGCAGTCAAGGGATAGGAACTGCCTTTTCCCATCCAAAAAGGGCTGTTGCTGAGGTTTGGCTCTCAGAGCAGAGGAAGGCTCTCAGATCCCTCTTGGAGTTGACACTAACGTTCCCTCTCCCTTTGTCTTTCTTCAGCATTTCTCAGAGAACCTGGATCACTTCTCCGACAACATGGAGGATTTCTCCAACGACCTCTTCAGCAGTTTCTTCGATGACCCAGTACTGGCTGAGAAGAACCCGCTGCTGGACATGGACCTGGATCCACCCACTCCAGGCATCCAGGCAGAGCACAGCTACTCCCTCAGTGGAGACTCTGCTCCCCAGAGCCCCCTCGTGCCTGTCAAGACTGAAGATAATACTAACGGTGAGCATGAGACGTGCACACTGCGCAGCTTCGGGCACATCTGTTAGCAGAGGCTCTGGCTGGCTTCCATGTATAAGGACAAACTGGCTATTCCTTGGGCTTGCGCATGGCTAATCCAGGGAAGAATTTGATCTGCCGTTGTCAAACACAGCACACATTTTTTCCTTCAGCTTGTGCTCTGACAGTCACATTGCTCCTTTGCTGGGCTAACTGTTATTTACGAGGATGATAATTGGTTGTGGTTTGGTGTGCTGCCAGCTTCTGGCAGGCAATAGGCAATGTCTCTTTAGGACCCTGCAAACCTGGGTGTGGATGCCCTAGATCCAGGTCTGTTTTGGCATCAGGCAGCAGGGTTTTGGCTTGAATATAGGAAGCATGAGTCTCTGGTTGCAACCAGTGCTGGTACATGTGGAAAGCTAAGTGGCTTCTTTACCGGCAGATCTTTTAGCAGGAGACAGAGAGGAACAGTCATTTCAAAACCTATTTTTAAAACAATTCATTTCAGGATAATTTATGATGGCTGGGTATTTTTAGAGCTGTCCTTGCAGAGAGTCCTGTAATTTGCGGGACTGTGTGGGTGTCCCAACAGCTGATGGACACCAGGCTGCCTGAAAAAGCAGTGGCACAGGCTCAGTGTACACAGAAGAAATCCATTCCTTTGAGCGAGAGTGAGACCTGGGACAGAGGCTTCCCTCTCATGGCCAGGAATGATCCCAGCTCTCTGCTACAAACACCGAGGCAGGAGGAGAGGAGCTGGCCTCCGCTGCCTCTTTGGTCCCTGCAAAGGGCGCAGCCATCAGTGCCACGTTCCTTAGGGGCCACTCAGAAAGGTGCTGGGAGAGAGGCTCATGGCAGGCCAAGCAAGCTCTGCCTTAGTACCAAAAAAGCTTTCCATTTACATTTCTTTTTCTTTAGCTTTAACCCCAGTACAGTCTTGGAGGGCACTCAGCCCAAACAGGCAACCGGGCGACTAACAAAAAACAAACCAGCATGAGCGCATAGACACATCTTTATTTTGCCCCTGCAAATGAATAGGAGGAGATGAGGCTTGGGAATGAGAAAAGCAAAAAGATCAGTTTGTAGAAAGCTTTGAAATGAAGTCTGCCTGCATGAAACTACCTCAGGGACTCCTCTCTGAGACCCTTGTCACCATTCTGCTCTTCTCCTCTGTGTCTGGACATGCCCCTGCTTCAGCTGCAGTGTCTCCAAGGCATGACCATGACTCTCTTGAATGGAGTGTGACACTGATCCTTGGGCAGAGGCCAGCACAGGGTGTACAGCGCATAACCCGGGAGAGCTTGAGATGGACCTGGCGCTTGCTCTCTGAGAGCGCACATCAGCATTATACAGGGAGTACGACCTGGTATTAATGTGGCAGGAATAGGGGTATCTATGCACCCAGTCCTGCAGTGGGATAATTCAACCCATCTTTCCAGGGCTATCTTGGCTTGTAATTGGACGTGAGTCATATTCCAGTGTAGCTCTGAGTCAGGTCCAGTATTTGCAACGCTGTGCAGTCCTTTTGGCACAGCTCCATCCAGTCTCAGTCCTTTTAGACATTCATTTCAAATTAATTACCCAGGAATGGCTTTTCTTT
>NW_009197561.1:7343-32322 GCF_000690835.1 Fulmarus glacialis | reverse complement strand
AGGAATGCCCGGGCTCTGTCTAGGCTTGGAGCTGGCTGAGGCTTGCTATTTATCAGCTTTCTCCCAGCTTTTCTGCAGATCTCCAAAACACTTTCAAATCCTGCCCCTTCCCACATGGTTCCCACTAACACAGGTCAGCGAGGGCAAGCCACTGGGTGCATTGTGACCCTGCTTATCAGTGGAGTCTGCTTTCCAGCTGGTTTGCGCATACGGACTGGCTGCTTTGGTTCTCAGCACCAGCCCTCAGTTCTGCAGGGCGTGATTTGATGCCAGGAGCAGGGGGAGCCAGGGTTGTGCAGAACAGTGGGGGCTGGACCAGCCTCAGGCTAGTGCCCACACTCCTGTACAGGTCCTGCTTCCTCACTGCGCTTTGCCTCACCTCCTCAACCCAGGGCTGCTATGGAGATCTTTCAGCCATACTTCTTCCCATTATGTACAGAGTATCTAGAGCAAAGGATAAGCTTCCTGGCATGCCTCACCCAGCAACAGACGGTGAAATCTGCAGTGGTTACAGACTGGCCAGACCTCTGAAACATCCTCTGAGGCAGCAGAAGGTAGATGTGTCCACACAAAATGCCTTCTCCTCAGTCCCTTGTTGACCCTCTGATGGCTTATGTATTTTTGATTCTGTAACCCAATCGCTCCCCAGATAAATCTTCGAGGGTGGGAAAGAGAGCAGGGTCAGAATGTAGACAGGAAATGGGAGGACAGTGCGTACTTATTTGGGTGTCTGCTCCTTGGACTGTCTGGACTGACAGCGCTGGGGGCTGCTCTCTCGTTGAATCAAGTCTGTACGGGGAGAGCCCTTGGTGGTCTGCTCTCCCTTGTCTGGTAACTTGCTTCAGCAGCAGCCCTCCCAGACAGAGGATGCCCCACGCCTCTGAGAAAAAGAGAAATGCAGAGCTTTGCAACCGAAAGGAAGGATGAGGAAGATGAGGCTTAAAATCACAGTAAGGGAACTTCAGATTAGCCAGTAGGCAAAACCTTCCCATAGTGGGCATAGTGAAACGGTAGAAGAGATTTAATGTGGAAAGCTGCAGATTCTCCATCACTTTGCAGAGGGGTAATATCAAGTCAGACAACCATCTGTCAGGACTGACACAGGTTTAGCTGAACTTGCCTAGAGCAGCGGGATAGACTGGAAGACCTCTCAAAGTCCCTTATCTCTGTGACAGGCTGTGGTCAGTCAGAAGAATTCAGTTCAAGTTTTCTGGCTACAAACACTTGTGGCTGTGTAGTACCTTGCCTCCTTCCATCAGAAAGGGCTTGTTTGCTTCTGGCTACAAACACTTGTGGCTGTGTAGCACCTTGCCTTCTTCCATCAGAAAGGGCTTGTTTGTGTACCAGGGGTAACTGGGACTTCACTACCAGCTGCGGGTTTGGTGTCCTTAGCAGGACAGAGAAAACGCAATTCAGTCTGCTCAGCAGCCTCTCCGTTGTCACGGCTGTGCAGTGCACCCCTGCCTGAGACGCTGCTTGACGACGTTGGCCCTGCTGCATTGTGGGAATCTCTAGGAAGCGATCCAGCAGCACTGAGAGCAGCGCGCGCAGCTGATAGGCACATGGAGCAGCAACTCGTGTCTGTGCTTGAAGATGTCCAGTCACACCAGGAGCTGGAAGGAACGAGCCTTTGCTAGAGAGACCTATCCAGGCAGCAAAATAAGAGGTGCCAAACCAAAGACAGGAAGACAACATATTCCACTGGCAAGGGCAACACTGTGTTAACTGATACAATTCTTGCCCAAGCTTTAACACCACTGTGTCCGCACAAAAGCCAGAGGCAGGATTCTGCCCTGTCCTCTCCTGAGGGCAACAGAGCCTGAGCTGGGCAAAGATGATGTTAGGCCACCTTAAAGTTTAGTTCAGATGGCAGCTCCCACATGAACAGCTGCTTGCTTGTACCCTTCTTTGTGCAGGCTTTTCTGGAGCTGAGAAGGACCTTTCTCCCCCTCTTGTCTGGCCAGAATATTTCTAGACTGAGACCTGCACTGCAGAGCTGCTTTGGGCAGCAGACAGCTAGGCAACACAGCTGGGTCTGTGAGTGCTGTAGGTAGAGAGCAGGGTAGAGGGGTCAGGGAGTGAGCCTGACTGTGGCCTCGTGTTGAGCCAACTGGGGCACTATGGTGACACACTTAATAGTCTGTCCTGTGTAAAGGCAAATGCATTTCTTGTTGTCAGATAAAAAGGGGAAGGGGTGAGGATTAGGGAGGAGGATGCAGGCTCCAGGCCAGCAAGGAGTAGCTTTTTGGCAGGCCGAAGTGTTTGAAGAGCAATGAGGGGACCAAAACTTCAGAGCAGAGCCCAGGCAGCTCTCCTGCCTAGCAGGTTTTTTTCCCCATCTGAGCTGCAGCTTATCCACCACTGCCTGAATCCCAGCTCTCGGGATCTCTGCTTCCAGTGACAAGCCAGGCTCATGCTCACAGACGTGCACGGGACAGAGCAGGCAGGGGGGTGAGGGGAGCGTGCCCACACAGCTTCATTCAGTTCTATTCAGACACTTCCTTTCCCTTGCTGCTGCTTCGGTCCCTGCCAGGAATGGCAGCGGGGCACGGCTGTAGGCAGCAGTCCCCCTGAGCAGCGCAGGGTGGAGGAGGGAGCCTCGGAGGTGAGTCTGAGGGGAGCAGCTGTGGGAGCAGCCTCACAAGCAGGTGCCACATTGGACTTCCTTCCACAGAAATGGACCTTCCTCCTCTCCTGTCAGGCAACAAAGCTCTAGTACTTGGCACAACATTGGCGGGAGGCCAAAGCAGCACGTACAGCCACCGGTCAGCCTTTCACTGTCATCGTGCTTGCCCTCTCGCCAGCTCTCTAGCACAGAGATGGTGCTATTCTTGGTAACACACCTGGCAGCTCTGTGATGCTGGCCATGCTGCCCAAGGAGCAACAGCCCAGCATCCTCCTCTCACTGAGCTCTAAATATAAATAAGCTCCAGAGGACAAAACCGAGACATCACTGGGGGAGGAAACCCCGCAGCTGTCCTCCAGCGCTCGGGCTGCACAGTCAGAGCAGAGCAGAGACACGATCCCTCTAGCTCTGTCCTGTCTGCTCCCCGCACGCTGGGGGTTCGTTCCCTTTTGTACCCTGTGTTGTGGGCCTGCACATGCTTATGTGGTGACAGTGCTAAACTTGGAAAGGCAGCCTCCCCAGACGGGGGGAAGCTGTCTGCGTGGATTTTTTTTTTTCTTGTCCTGTTCTTGCTGGAGTTTGACTCTCACGTTGTGCATGTTTCAGAGCTGGAGAATGGAGTGTGGTCCCTGGGGCCCAAGCTCTGCTCCATCATGGTGAAACAGGAACAGAACCTGGCTCTAGACCTGCCTGAGTCCCAGCTAGCTGCCAGCTCCATACCAGTGCTGAACCTCAACCCTCTGCAGAGACTGCCAGTCCCCGAGGAGGTGAGCCCATCTAAGATCCATCGGGAACCCGGGCTCTCACACAGCAGCACCCCTGGTGATGCAGACCCAGCCATGTGACTGCAGGGTCCTGCCAAGTGATTTAGCCGCTGGACAGACAGGAGAAGGTGATACAAAGCCCAGATACTGCATTATTTGTCATTCTCCTTGAAATGGCAGTCAGAGGAGCAGCACACCTGATGCTAGCTAGAACTGTGTTCTTGATTCCTGTAGTGAAGCTACAAGACAGCTTATTCTTCCAGAGAAAATGATGGAAAGAGGGTTTTCTCCAGCACAGGAGGCTTTACAATCTCGGTTAAATACAAGCGTGTTTCCTTGGCACAAAAAGCCAAAGGCTTTTAAGCTTGCACGTGCTGGAGGCCTGTCCCCTCCAATCTGTCAGTATTTTTATAGCCACTCTTGGCTTATTTTCATTTCTCAGAGAACAGTGTCAATTAATGCGTTGCCAATGACCCCACTACTCGATGAGTATGTCTGCCACTCTGCCACTGCCTTTTTCATGGCCTTGGGCCTCTCACTTTTCTCAGCTGCTCACTGGAAATGGAGGTCCCACTCCAGGTCCTGCTTGCTTTTTCCTATGAAGCAGCAGGAATTATTATTTCTAAGAAACAAGGGGCCAAGTCTTTTGGTCATATCTAAGTTCTTAAGAAATCTGTTTGTCTGAAGGAGGCTCACTTATGCCACTGGTACATGGGTGTAAGTTGGGGCCTCAGTTCGGCTGGCCTTGAGTCCAGCTGTGTTGGATGGGAAGGTTTGACCAGTCTCACACAGACCTTGGCTATCTTGTAGCAGCTCAGTAGATAACAGTAGATCATCTCTGGGGTTCGCTTCCTTTTTTCACTCATGCAGAGCATCTTCCCATTTAAACAATCATCCAAAACAAATGGGTACTTCCAGCCAAAACTGTGCACAAACTTACTCCATTATTTACACAGCTTGAACTTGCTGTGCCGTGGAAGCTCTGCTGTGTGTGCTCAGCAGCCGTACCATGGTGCTCTCTCAGCTGTGTTTACAGTCTGGAGGAGTTAGCAATGTGTCTGTTTAGTGTAAAAACTCCCCCAGCCTATGGTGGGCTGGGGGCTGGCGAGCCAGGGAACTGAGGGGCAGCATAGCCCAGATGGGAATAAATCCACTCTTTATTTAACTCTCAGTCCCCTCCGATTGGAAACAGCTGCCCAGTGGCCCTGGTGAAAATCCTGTGAGCAGGACAGGGGGGTTGTTCTGTTTCTGTTTCTGTACAATCTCTGTACTCCCATTTCTAATGAAGGCAGATCAAAGAGGGACTTCGCATGGTAATGCAGAGGTTGGTTTAAATTGCACTGTCTGGGTCTAGCAAGAGAGGAATTGCCGAGGATAAAAGTCATCTCCCTTTTGGAGGTACTCAGTGCACGGCTTGGCAGCATACCCATCTGCCACTGCCTCTTCCTCTGCAAGCATGTGTTTGCACTCTGTGTGCCCAGCGACACAGACTTCACGGGGCTTATGTTTAGACTCCTGGTTTCTGTTATGTGTGGTGAGAGGCTGCTTTGGGGCAGAGCTGTGAGATGGGGCAGTGCGGAGAGCAGGGGAGCAGCGGCTATGAACAGAACTGGTGGGAGCCCTCTGGGCAGGGGAAGTGGCAGCGCCCAAGAACTCTTTCTGCTTCTCTTCCACAGACTCCCATAGAAATGACTCCAGCACCTGTGATCAAAGCTGAACCCAAAGAGGTGAACCAGTTTCTAAATGTACCTTCAGGTAAGAAGATAGAATTTGCTGGTCAACTTACATCCCTCTATATTACTCAGATATAGATCATTACTATACAGGGAGGAAAGACAACGCCTGAGAGCAGAGCCATGCATACAAGATAATACTGGGGCATAGACCAATAGAGGAGTGAGCGCTGCACTGTTCCAACTCAGATGAGAGTCTGGACCAGCAGCCACGCACAGAATTGTTCAGACAGGGACTCCCAGGCAAAACAGGCTACCTCAGAGTTGGAAATATGCAAGAGTGCCTTTAAAATCCTCAGAGGGACTGTAGCGTTATCCAAAACAACCATCTGAAAGTCAGGAAATTCAGGATCCAGTTTAATTTGAAAGAAACCCAAGCATCTGAAAATCTGCCGATGCACAAATGAAAGCACTATAGGAACTCCCACTGCCGCAGAGAGACATTCCTTAGGCATATTCCCACCTCCATTAAGGCCCCCAGGGCTCTCCAGTACAAAGTGGGGACAGATTTCAAGTGCTTGGCAACCAACTGAGTGTCCGGAGCCCCTTTGGATCAAGTGTGCTGGCAAGTGTGTGAGCCCTGTGGTGCTTCTGGAAGAGCTCTTCTCTTACAGAGCTTCCTGTACTTGTGAACAGGCTCCAGAGCAAAACATCACAGGCTTTGTACTCCATTTTGGTTGACACCGGAGTACCTTATTGCTTTGTAAATACCTTCAGTGTCTTGGCAAAGCCTCTGCCAGCTCTCTGACTACTGCAGTTCCTAGTTTAGCACGTTTGAGGTCAGCCTCATCTCTGTTTTGGGCAGTGCTCAGTCCAGCCTTGTTCTCAGACCCACCCCATCTTGTGAGACTCATCACCCTCTCCTTTCAGTCCTATGTTATGGCAGCGCCTTTTCCTGTTGCTACTCAGGGCCCTATGCCTGTACCAACAGGCTGACATGAGAGCCATTGACTTGATCTCCGTATTTCTCAGTAGATGACCTGGTGCAGATGCCTCCAACTCCACCCAGCAGCCATGGCAGTGACAGTGACGGATCCCAGAGCCCCCGGTCCCTGCCTCCCTCCAGCCCAGCCCGACCTGCTGCTCGTTCTTCTACTGCCATCTCTTCCTCACCTCTCCTCACAGCACCACACGTAAGGAGGCAGCAGGATGTCGCTGGGATACAGGGCTCCTTGGTGCTTAGAGGGGGCTGAAGCCTTTCCGAGGCTCATGTGGGGGATCCTGCCCTTGTTAAGGTCTCCAGCCTGAAATGCTCTGGCAAGGGAATGTGATGTCCTAGCACAGGGGTGTGGGGACAGGATGGTGCTCACAGAAGTGAGGAGAAGCACAACGAGTCTTGCACAATGCCTACCAGCAACTATTTTGTTTTAGCAAGTGCTGTCTTTCACCCCATACTTTGGGAAGTGGCCCATGCACTGGAGGACTTTCTGAGGAGGTTAATGGAAGAGAAAGGAATAACCGAGAATTCCCATAACCAGACTGTTTTTTAACCATCACCCAAAAGTTCTTTGGTGGGGTCCTGCAGTGCAGTCAGCACTGTGTAGCCAGCCTCACCATGAAGGAGCAGATGCCCTCCCAAGTAAAAGAGGAAGGCAACTGCTGAGCTGTGTCCCCAGGATCAGGTTGAGGGCAGGAAAGAGCACTGCCCTGCACGTAGTTGTACTGAGCCTCTAGCTGCTCTGCAAGGTTTTAAGGAGGATCACTGGGGTAGAACTCCTTGCTGACACTGACGGCTGCTCTCTGTGTGTTTCAGAAGTTACAAGGGACCTCTGGCCCGCTGCTCTTGACTGAAGAGGAAAAACGCACCTTGATTGCTGAGGGCTATCCCATTCCTACCAAACTGCCCCTCACCAAAGCAGAGGAGAAAGCACTGAAGAGGGTCAGGAGGAAAATCAAGAACAAGGTGACTGTTTGCAAAAAATGTAACCATGCAGTTCCCGTGATTCCAGAGCATCCTCAGCTCACCAATGCTATAGTTACCCTCACCTCCTCAACTGCAGTGCAGCTCAGAAAAGGTGGGATCCTGCCTTTGGTGCACTGGCACGAGCCTCCCAACCCACAGAAACGGTGCCATGGGGCATCTCTGCATAAATGCTGTGCATGCAACCGTATCTGGGGAGCGTGGCCTCCAGCCCAGCTCCTGGGAGTGTGTGGCCTGGGATGGGGCCCAGAAGCTAAGGCATCACGGATCAGAGAAACCAGAGTGGTCAGGCCTTGCTGTGGGGACAGGGAAACAAGAGCCATTGCATGGTGCAGGACGGGTGATGCACACAGCTCATTAGCCAGGCAGAGGCTGTGAGACTTCAGACTGTGATTAGAAAGCATCCCATGGGAGAAACAACGAGACCCTGAGTTAGTCACCCAGTGACTCAGAAGTGGTCTGGGGCAGAATCTGCGCAGATGGCCACAGCACGTACCCATGTGAGTCAGAGGAGTTCAAAGCAACCCTAAAGATGCTCTCAGGAGCGAGGGGATCAGGCATACTGCAACAAATGGTTGTGGTCTACAGGCCAAAGAAGGCTGCATACCTACAGCATCCATCCTTCCTAGTTTTGGCCTGGAGACCAGTAGGAATGGCAGACTGGGAGGCGACTTCCCCATTTATCTTTAGGGTGCTGTGTGTGCAGGGAACAAAGATGAGGGAGCCACATAGAAATGTCTAGAGGCTTATGGTACTGACTCCTCTCTGATGGCTGCCCCCCTCACAGATCTCTGCTCAGGAGAGTCGCAGGAAGAAGAAAGAGTATGTGGAGTGTCTAGAGAAAAAGTAAGTTTCTTCTTCTCAGTCTTACCTTTGAAAAAGGAGCCCTGTCCATGCACAGCCCCCCTTTCTAGTGCTTTTGTCTCTGAATTGCTCAAAGAGTACGATTCCTTGTAAGGCTGGCTGCACAGAAGTTTGGTTTGGGATCCTGCCCCTACTCCCCTCCCTCCTAGAAATCCTCTTGCAGGATAAAGATTGCTCTAGAAGCCTTGTGTTTCCAACTGCTTAGTTTGGCTGGTCCGCTGCAGAACACAGGCCATTTTGGCTGCCAACAAGGTGGGATTTTGGGTAAGAAAGAGTCATGTTTCCCCACTAGAAGTTCCTTCTGTTTGTCCCATAAGCAGCAGGCCCTCTGAGCGCACTGACCACAGCTTTTCCCCCTCTCTTCCCATGAGGGAGGACACACAAGCATTTGATAGCAAGAAAAACCTTGCCCTACAGTTATTGCCCATATTCTCTCCCCTTCCACTATCCCCTGCATGAGCTTTGTTTTAATCCTTGCAACCCCGAGGTCCTACATGCATGGCAGGCATAAGCCTAAGGTGACATAACGTGACACTGACAGGGTAGAAAATAACTCTTGATCCTGTGATCCCTTCTGTACTAGCAGCCCCTGATGGCATTCTCAGGCAAAGAAGAATGCCAAGATCCAGGTGCAAATTCACATTTCTTTTAAATACCATCTTCTTCTCTGTTATTAACACCACCTGAGATCAGCAAAATGGAAAAAAACAACCCCCAAACCCAACCTTAATTAACTCTTCTCCCTGATGCTATTTGTTTATGTTCTCTAAGTGCGTAGAAATGCTGACTGAAAACAGATGACTCAAGGCACCTTCAAGTTCTCATGCCCTTCCGTAAGCAGCACCTCGGCGTGCATGTATGTGTCCAGGCATCAGAGCAGATCACCTCCCGCTAATGGCCTGCACTGACACCCAGATCCTTCAAGCCGGGGCTGGGGAGTTGGCTGGCCTCGCTCAAGTGGCTGGTCCAGGGCTTTCTGTGCTGGGGCCTCTTCCCCAGACGTGGCTGTGGTGCCTGTACATACTCAGCGGTTTGTTACACTAGTGCATTGCTGTGACAGATGGCTTTCAAACAATGCCAGTTTTAAATGTAAACCAAAAGCAGCATTCAGTGAATTTTTTTAATGAAACAAGTCTTTGGTCAACTTGGCTTTCTGTAAGAGCTGGTTTGTCAAGACCTGTACGTGGGCCCTTCACCATTCGGTTTGACACCTTTGCTGCAAGCCCAGTTTTTACACGGAACGCCTGGTTCGGAGGCTCTGCTGGAAACCTCCAGCAGCATCAGGCGGTGTCCCTGGCCTGCCTTCTTCTGGGCCTGGAGACATTCCCCTTCCCCCGTCCCAAGTGCAGCCTAACCACTTTCCCTTCCGAAGCAGTGGGAGGGAGCCTGCAGGTTCTCTGCTGCCCTCAAGTGCCTGCAGTCGGAGCTGGCCCAGCATTTGCACAGAACCGCCTGGTTTTTATATGCAAGGCGCACAGCCAGGGCAGGTTCTCGGTCTGAGTGGGGGAGGTTTGAATTTGTCCCCCTGTTCCTTTTCCATGCTCCTCAGGGGGGGTTGGAAGCGATGGAAATGCCTGCATAACTTTAGGTCTGTCCTGACTTGACCTGCCTGTAAGCGGGTGTTACTGGCTCTCCCAGCCCTCGGGAAAGCCTGAACTGGGAAATGTCACACGTAACTGTCCACCTGCAATCTCATCCCTGGTCCGTTGGGGCTGGCTGCAGCCAAACGGGCGAGGGACATCTGGCTCCAGGACCATATCTGCAGGTGATGGATGGGGCCACTGAGCCTCCACACCCTGAGAGAGGCAAGGACTACATTTGCTTTATCTGTCTGGCCTTTGTAACTAACCGGCTATGGGTTTTATTCCCGCAGGGTTGAGACATACACAACAGAAAACAATGAACTCTGGAAAAAAGTGGAGACCTTAGAAAATGCAAACAGGTAAGAGGGGCTAGATCTCACCCTCTGTGGGCAGGAAGGGAAGCCAGGGGAGTGCTGCGGCAGGGGGTGTGAGAAGAGAAAAGCAGGCTCCCGCAGCTCCTGGTGGGACAGGCACTGCTCGGCGAGGCGCTGGTTTTCGGCCCGTGGCAGCAGCGAGGCAGCTGGGTTTGGTTAGCGAGCCTGGAATGTTTGTTTTGGGACAGCCAGGCTGCGCCGCAGCAAGGGGAGGGAGGGAAGGCGCGTTTCTCACATCTCTTCCTCCTTCTCCCTGCAGCCCTTTTAGCTCATGCTGCCCTCCCTATTGCCCTCCAGGCCTCTGGCTGTCTCCAGGGCAGCTGCACTGAGGGAGGCCCCTCACACCAGCCTCTCAGACCCACTGTTTCTGCTTTGGGCTCTTTGGAGGAATACAAGGCCCTGTGGCATACAGGAATACAAGGCCCCCAAACAGCATAATGTGGCTGTTTCAGGTTTCTCTTGAGAAAGAGCTGAACAGACTTGGTGAATACAGGGAAAGCTCATTCCTCTAATAAAGGTAGAGATCCCCGCTCCCACCAAATCCAGGGCAACTCCCTGTGCATATGGTACCCCAGCCCTTGCCCTGCCTCTTCCCCTTGCAAAGCAAGCCTGAAGGATCTCCCTCCCGTCTGCCGCTGCTGCTGCTCACCTGAAAGAAGCAAGCTGCTCCCACAGCCCCAAAGCAGGCCCCTGGCTCCCTCGCCCAAGAATCTGGTGAGCGCTTGTGCTCCTAATACACACAGATGGCCAACTGATCACCAGGGGAATTTGCTTCCTTGCCTCCTTGGAGGAGGGCCCAGCTCCCTCTTACTGGGTGCAATCGGTGTGAGCAAGGGCAGGGTCAGCTGCAGGGCTGTTGAGGGGGAAGTTCATTTCTATAGCCCCATTTCTATCACCCCCAGCTCGAATTGAAGGGGAGAACTGCGGCCAGAGAGTCAGTCCTCCCACCCACCCCTCTGCTGCCACTACAGCTTGTGGAGTACTCCTTGAGCTCTGCTGCACTCCTTCCTCCCATCCATGACACGCGTGCTGTGGTCCCGGCTTCCAGGCCAGCCACTGGTGCCGGGACCAAGGACTGTCAGCACTGTCTGGCTGAGGTGTGCGAGTGGCCGGAGCCTCCCATCTGCCAGAGACACGGCTGCCCAGCTGCTCTCATCCACGGGGCACAGCCTGCCACCTGGCCTCACTGGGGGTGCAGGCAGCCCCTGCTGCTGAAAAAGCATGAGCCCCACCCTGCAAAATCAGGAGATTGGCCTAAAAGCCAGGAGATTTTTTTTTTTTTCAAATACACATGTGTTCTTTCTAATTGGGTTTGGTTTTTGAGCACTGCCAGTGGGACGCTGTGTGCTTCTCTCCACATGTACAAGGAGCAGAAGAGGATTTGGAAAGAGATAAAGCTGGGATTCTCCTGCAATCTCCTGGCTCCAGGACCTGGCATTTTATAAAAGCTCAAACATATTTGTGTAAAACAGTCAGTGCTCTCAGGGGGAAACACTCAGTAGTTTGCATTTCAGTAATTTGCTGCCCTTGGGAACTGTGTGCTCTGTATTCTCCCTCATCGCAGATTTCTACACCAGCCCAGTGAAGGGTTTGGTGGCTTTTAGTAACACACCTACCACTGTTCTGTGCTTATGTGTGCCAATGCCCGTGTGCAGTTAAATGGGGCAGAGAGACCTCAGCACGTGTTCCAGCCGGGGCAGCCAGAGAATGATTTAATTGCTGAACTCAAGATTTGGCTTTGCCCACATCCCTCTGCAGAGTTTGCCAAGACTGAAGAAGCTGGAGGGGATCAAAACTGGTTTTTGTTTCTCTCTCCACCATATGGTTCGGGGCACAAGTCGAGCTGCAGAGCTGAGTGAAGTGGGAGCAGGCGGGCCTGTGCTCAATGTCTGACCTGACTACAAAGTTCAGCCCCCGTCCCAGAGCTTGGTTTTCATGGTAGCCCGCCTCTCCATTGCTTTGGGAGATGACTGGCTGGGCTTTGAGTCACCCAGGACTCCTAAATGCGTGGGACATTCATAATGGTGGCTAGTTGCAGTGAAGGTTGTGGTGGATCTACTGGTGAGGAGACTAAAGGAAGGTGCTGCAGGGGGTTACCACAGCGTAATGGCATCTTCAGGCCGTGCCTCCCACAGCTCCTGCATGCTTTATGTCTCAAACATCCTTTTTTGTTTCGTGCTTCCCCAGCCTGTTTCGTCAGAGAACTTGGGCAAGATACAGCAAGGGGGAGGTATTTGTTTTCACAAGAAGGGAAAATCAGGGTAAAATATGAAAGGGGTAGTGGTATTCTTGCATCACTTACTGGCTGTTACCTCCTTATCAAGTTTTGACTTGGGTTGTTTCCTATCCTAGGACTCTGCTCCAGCAGTTACAGAAGCTGCAGGCTCTGGTGGCTGGGAAAGTCTCCAGACCTTACAAAATGGCTTCCACGCAAACTGGGACCTGCCTAATGGTATGAGCTTCATTTCCATCTTCCTTATTGGCCATGCTTCCCCAGACAGCTTTGTCGATTGCCTGTCTCTGCGCTCTTCCCCGCTGCCCGTCTGTGTTGCCAGTTACATCTGCTCGCTCCTTTTGTGTTAGAGTCACCAGAACTGGGCCCTGTGTCATACATACATCGGTAGTGTCAGTAGTTAATGCAACAGCATTAGAATAATTCCTGCATTTTCACTGTCTTGTTCTTTGGGCAAAACTGCACTTTGTTTGCTTTTCATTAGCTATCGGACATTCAATAAAAGTCTTCAATGAGCTTCCATCGTAATGGGTAGAGTTTTCTTTTGCTGAGTTGGTAATGCTTAATGTTTAACTCAGCAGGGCAGATGAACAGTTCAAGAATTCCTCCCAGTGGGCATTACCTTGTGTTTATCAGCAAGAAATGGCATCTGTTCTTGCTATAGACAAGCACATCAGGCTTTGTTAAATCCAGCTGGAATTCTCTTCATGTGCTCTTTTGACTAACCAAAATGATTCGGGGTTGTCTGTTGGTTTTAGAAATCCCTGTTTGCCTCTCATTTCTCATAGTGGAGGATCATGGTTAAGCAGTATTGTCTTCACTGTGGAGCTTTGGAGCATGCCAGTGCGTGGCCATAAATAGAGTCAATTCCTTATTCTTCATCTCTTTTTTTGCCAGGGGGAAAGTTTCTGATCCATAATAAAAATATAACCTTCAACCCTGTGATGTCTTTGCAGGATTATTGTAGTAGCTGCTTGAGACAAATTTGTCATAGTTACCTATATCTAGTTATCACTTCTGCACTGTTAACAGTCATGAAATACAAACAGATGATGAGGTGCTTGCCCCACTTTCTCAGCACCCTCAGCGTCCTGAGGGGTTGTTTTTCGCTCTTGGTTCAACCAGTTTCCTTGGTTCCAGAGCCCCTGCTCTGTAATTTCCAGCACTTTCTCCTTTCAAAATCTGCTCAAACTTTTGCTACTCTTTGCTGCCCCCATGTCAGACCAGATTTTAATGACTGACTGTCTTTTCTCTTGGCTGCTCTGTGGCTTCATTCCCAAGTTCTTTCCACATTTTCGGGTGTGACCCAGCTGGACCCAGTGACTCATAGCTCCTTAATGCAGCGGCTCATCAGAGCACCCCTGACTCCAGCAATTCTTCATTGCTACTACCTGGAACGAGCAAGTCTGGGAGCGGTGCCTTCCAGACATCCCCTGTGCTATAGGCTGATAAAATACCTAATTTAGCTTCTCAACAATATCTTATCTGTCCTTGCTGCTCTCTTCGTTCCACAGCATCCCAGCCCACACACCAACTCTCTCAGGCTTCCTAGCTTTGAAGCATTTAAAGAATTTGTAATTTGCTTTTCTATCTTTGGCCAGTTCCTCTCATAGGCCTCCAAGTTCCCATTTTCCATTTTCAAGTACAGCACTCCTTATCACGACAGATATGTAGAATCATCATGCCTTGCAGCATGGGAGGGGAGCAGAGTACTCTTCTTTTTGTTTTTTTGTCCAGCCAGTTCTTGAAGGCCTTCAGTGATGAGCAGTCCTCAGCCTCCTCAGGCAAACCATTCCAGTGCTTTGTTATCTTTCCCAGATAAAGCTTTCTTGCTATCTCATCTCAATCTTCCTTGCAACAGCTTAAGCCTATTACAACTTCTTCTGCCCACTGTAAGCAAGATCAGTTTACCCCCCCCTTTGTGCAGCTGCATTTTGCATATTTGAAAATTATTGTTTTCGAGCAACTCCCTTCAGTCTGCTCTGCTAAATCACCACGATTTCTTCAGTCTTCCCTTGTAGGCTGAGTTACTGAATCACTGCTTGTTCCCAGAGCTCTCTTCCAGACTTTCTCCAATTGCCCCGCATCGTTTTGGAAGAACAGGGCCCAAAGCTGGATATAGTGTTCCACCTGAAGGCCGGTACAGAACCAGCCAGCCAGCCAGCAAGCCTGTTCATACTGCCCGGGCTGAGATTTGCCCTTTGCAAAGTGACACCGACTTGCGCGCACCTTGTGCTCCATTTTAACTCCCAGATCCTCTTCTGTAGAAGAGCTGCCTGGCCACGTAGTCGCTGACGTGTTTCCTCTGTTAATCAGTCCTGCCACCTCACAGGTCTCAGCAGGTCTCGGCATTTGTCTGTATTGATCTGCCCGCTGTTCTGTTGGACCACTTCTCCCCATGGTCAAGATCATTCTCAATTTGAATCCTGACCAAAAGCCAGTCTGCGTGTAGTCTCTCCCATCTGCAGATTTGATACAGTCCATCATCCAAGTCAAGCTTAAAAATGTTGAATCTTGCCAGAACCATAACGGATCTCTCTGCTACTCCATCTGCTACTTCCTCCAAGTTTGACAGTGAACCATTTGATAACTACACTCTCAGGACGTCTTTTTTTGATTAATTTTGCCTCCACCTTTCCAACTGGTTTTGCAGTAGTTTCCTCTAGCTTAGTTTCCTTCGCTTTTTAAGAGGTCAAAATGGTGAAATGGTCAAAAGCTGTAAGATGAATGGTACTCAGAGTCAAACCAAGAGTTATTGTTATGAAGTGTTTGAACTGGAACCAAATCAGAGCATGAGAGTTAACCTGAAACAAAACAGAGTAAAAACAATGCTAGTTTGCAAAGCCCCAGTTGAAACCATGTTAAAGCAAGATGTTAAGTATACTGCTCTCTCCCAGCCCAGAAAGCCTGTTTTGTTTTAGAAGAGAAGAACTTTTAGAAGGCTTCACAGGGCTGGCTCCCCTTTCTGAAAGTTGTGCGTTTGGCTGTGATAATTCCACGCAACATCTATTCAGAATTTATTTTTTCCCCTGCTTTTGTGGAATAAGGGTTCTAAATGCCTTGTGTGCCTGATATGATGTGCTTAGACAGCATCTATGCTGTCCACATTTAATTTCCTTACTTTAAAACCGGCCATGAAGACTCTGGACCATTAAAATCCCTCTTTACATAGCGTAGTATCCTCGTGCTATTATTTGATCTTCCACATCTCCTGGAATCCACTGGTGGTCAAAATTACCTTGATGTACCAGCTTCTCTGTGTTACTTAGGCATGGCTGTTCCAAAATAGGTGGCTATTCTGAAAAGCAGTCAGGCAATTGCTGGCTGTCCCCACAGGTGTCCCCACAGGACAAACTTAGCTAGTTTACACATAGGTAGTAGAAATCACCAACAGATGCATTGCCTCTTTGACGTGCTCAGTCTGAGCACTGAGCTGGCAGCAGCTAGTTATATACCACCCGTGGCACGTGGGTATTCAGGTAATAAGGATTTGGCTCTGTATCATTTCCCGTGTGTCCCCTCCTGCTCTATACTGCTAGTTCCCTAAACTCTATAGAGACCCTGATGATCAGCACTGGCATCTCAGTCTGAAGCTTTGCTATTATGGCAGAATTTACAGACAGGTGCAGACGTACCAGAGAGGGATTTCCAGGGAGCTTTCATCTGTCTCTCTCCTTTTATCACTGCCCACTAGCTCTGACTGGTCTGCCTGACAGCAAAAGGCACAGACACATGGTCCTGCATATGTGCATGTCAAGCATAAATTTAACCCTTTCCTTGGACTCCCCATCCTTGCTACTGGGTATTAGGTGGCTGCAGTTTTGCTGTCATTTCTGTCCTCGCACGGACAGTAGCTTCACTTTGCTATGTGCTGTGGTACCTCACAGACTTCTCCCAGTGAGCTTGTTTTCTTACAGCCCACTACAGCTCCTACGGAGCCAATGGTCAGGTTCCCTTTGGTCAAGGCAGCGTTCATCCCTTCTGTTGAGTCTCCCTCTTTTTCAGCTTGATCCCCAGCTATGCCTTCCACCATCTCTCATCAACTGGACGGGCAAGTTCTCACCATTGAACCATAAACACTTCAAATAAACCAACACGAGGAAGCTTCTGACTTCCCTTCTTATATTTGCAGTTTCCCTCCCTGGGGGACCACAATGACCCAGTTGTCAGCCTGACCACATGTTCTCACAGAGCCTCATGTTTGTGTGCTGCGGGGGGAGTGTTTCCTCATGGCTAGTGGCACTAACTCTGTGCTGATCTCCTCTCTAGGTGCTGGCACTCTGCTTTGTTCTGATCCTGGGATCCCTGATGCCCTGTCTCCCTGAGTTCTCTTCAGCATCACAGACAGTGAAAGCAACACCAGCACCAGACATTTACACAACTAGTAAGAGTGAGTCTAATGTGGTTCCTCCATTTCACCCTGTCAAACCATTTCCAGCTCTTCTCTTGACACTCCCGGTTCAGGGGTAGCATCGTCCCCTCGGTGCCAACGCCATATGCTGGGGCTCTGGCGAGGGGAGATTCCTGGCCTGTCAGTGGTACAAACTCTGATAACAGCACCTTGTTTGGGCCTGTTGTCGTTCTCTGCTAACCATTGTCCCAAAACATGACAAGTGTCAAAGGAAGGAACATGAGGGAAAAGTCCCAGGGCAGATTGATTGTCTTCTGAAGAGGCTGTGTGTCCAGGGGGCATTTGCCTCCTGAAGCTGGGGGGAGGTGGGTGTCCTGCAGAGCAGGCCTCCTGCACAATTACACATGGACAAGGCCATAGCTGGGTGAGCATGTGCCGAAACCACCACCGTGACCCACACCCATTGCAAGAGAGACCTTGTCCTCATCGTTAACCAATGCTCTCCTTTTTTCCAGTTCAGTCACGGAGCCTCCTTTTCTATGATGAGGGTGCTGGCTCCTTAGAAGAGAGCTATAGCTCCTTCCTAACCATGGACCATCCTGAGGGCTGGGAGGCCGAAAAAGGGCAGTCTGAGGAGGGAAGGCCTCATCTGGCCAGGACACATGAGGCGACCAAATATCTGAGCAAATCGCAGCTGGAGGGTCCTGACCAGAACCAAACTGACCGAACTCTCGCCCATCTCAAAGAGCAATTCCATGAGAGGTAAGCAAGTGGGGGCCACCCTCCGAGCCCCAAAACACAGTATGGTGTCTGGGAGCGAGCAGCAGGCATGTCCCCTCTGCTGCAAGCTATGAACAGCTGAGCTGCCCAGGACAGGCACTTAGCTAAAGAGCAGTGGCTGGAGGAGGCCAATGCTGACAGGGAGCATAAGACCAAGTTTATTTTCTAGAGCAGAAGTTTGGGACTCCATAAAGCAGTGTCCCACTGGCATAAAGCTGAGGAGGACTGGGTGATTCAGGTGGTCCCAGGCTTGCTGGTCATTCAGTGCCCTGGGGAAGAGCTCCATCCTGGTCAGAACAAACCAGCTGGGCACACAGAGAGGTGAATTTGCATAGGAGGCTGCAATGAACCTTGACTGATGCCTTGTCTTTTCTTTTCCTTAGGGAGACAAGCTCCAGTGAGACAGCTGAATACTTGTAGCAGCTGCTGGACCTCAAGGCCTCATCTGTCTGATTGCAGGATTCCCTCCTCACCGAGCAACTGAGGGGACTTGGCGGGAGAGGACGCTGCACTCAGACACTCCTAAACTGGCCTTGGGTTCAGCTCCTCCCCTTCCCCATGCTCCCCTGTTAGTACTGATCTCTCTGAGGGGAGTCGCAGGACTGCCAGAACCAGCAATAAATGTCTGGCGAAGCCCTGAGACACCCTCTTCTCCTGGCCTTACCTCCTGCTTAAATGAGCACTACCCTATGGGTGTGGGCTCACCTTGGAGTGGAGGGAGATCAGGGGAAGCCCTCAAACTATTCAGCTCACTCCCCAAAGCCTCCAGACCAAGGGGGCTGTCCCCAGGCGTGTACCCCTTGGCTACATCAGATGCACCTGAAGGAGAGAGTGTGCTGGATTTACTATCCTGCCTGGGGGGCTTAGGAGTGGGTGATGCTGGTGCTGGAGAGATGGCTCTGGAGAGTTTGAGCTCATTCCTTCCCCTCCATCTGTTAGTATACTTCTGCTTCCGTTGAGAGAAAACCTAGTTCTTCCTTGCTCTAGTTTTCTCTTGATGGACATGCCTACATAACTTCCACGCCAACTATCTGCAAAGATCTGCACACAAACGGAGTGGGGGAGACAGATCCCAGACAGATAAATCACCGTAAAAATTAGCCAGCAGCTTCTGGGCAACCAGAGCTCTGAAATAGAGAACAATTTTCCCCCACAACCCACTTCTCCCCACCCTTGGCACCCTTGCTTTGGCAGGGGTGGTATATCCCTTTCTGTTCCCAGCTTGGGCCCTACAGTGCAGTGCTAACCAGGTCAGTGGCCTTCTTGCTTTCCATTCTGCAGGCCTTCTCGCTTTGAGAGTGGGTGAGAGAAACCCGCTCCCATAACCTGATCCCCATCCCAGCTCTCCATCCCCAATTCTGCTTCATGCCAAATGGGGTCTTTCTAGGAACCACCAAGGAGAGCTCTGCAGCCCATTGGAGGGCTGTCAGATAGCCATCATTCCCCTCACATCCTCCGTGTGCAAAGCAGAGTTGTGAAAGCCACTGAGGACACACTGGCATCTCTGGTGACAGGTACGTTTTCAGGAAAGAGCTGGCATGTTGGAATTGGCCAGGGTCACCAAAGACTGTTTTAGACCTCTTCCTTCTAAGTGCTGGCACCAAAGGTAGCAAACTCTTGCCATACCACCCTTCAGGCCAGACTTGCCAAGTTCGGTGCTGAAATGACCTCATCTCAAGCCTATGCCATCCTCTTTAGCACCCAGACACCCATTTCTGACCCTTCTTCCTCCCCGGCAAAAGCCCTGCTGAAAGGCTCAAGTGTCTCCTCGCTCTGTTCCCTCAGCTGCCATTTGATGAAAGGACAATGTGGGACATGAGTGTTGGAGATCTGGGATGTGGCAGGTTGCCCCGTGTTTGTACATGGGAGCCCCTGTGCACTCTGTCAGGTCTCACAGCAGGCTCCTCTTTGGCTTGTTTCTCTTCAAGCACCCTGGACTCACTCTGCACTGCCCCAGCCTCTCCTCTCCCTCCAGCCTGGGAGTGGAGAGGGCTCCCTGGAGAGGAAGGGTGGGATGGCTCTTGCTCAAGGACTGGGAGAAGTGAGGGAAGGGCCCTCACATCCCTCTTTTCTCCCTTTCGAAAACTGGTTTTGCCCCCTGAAGCCATTTAGGACAAATTTGGACACAGCTAGCTGCAACCATACATGCATGGCCAGTGGGGTGAGGAAGAGGAAGGCCTTCAGCATAGCTCTGCTCTTCTCGAGGTTCACGCAGGACCTGCTGGTCACCAGATACCACTGCATTCCCCATCCTCCGCCTCCACCCCAGCACAAAGAACCACTGCCGGGTCCAAGCACGCCCTCCTCCACCCCAACACTTCCACTGAGCATGTCCCCGTGCCTCCCACTCCCACCGTTGTACAGAGACCAAGAGCAGAACTCGTTTGTACATAATGAACCTTATTTTGTATTATTGCCGATCCCTTAAGATATTGTATTTTGGAGACTCTCAGATCCTATTTTCAGTATTGTATTTTATTAAGAATTAGTGCGGGCTTGGCATCTATGAACTTCTTTCTCGTTAGCAGCTCACTTTCCCCTTATACTCCAGCAGCTGCCTCTTCCCTCCTGTTTGTTTTTTGTTTGGGTTTTTTTTTTAGTTTTTTCAAGCCACCTTTTCCCCTCCTCCTATCACTCGCTCTGCATTTGCTTAGTGAAGCAAAACAAAAATAAAATAAAAAGATGCAGCATCAGCCCTGGGTTGACGGGTCCTTTCATTGAGGCATGGTTGTCACGCCAGCCCACGTGCACCGCTCCTCACCTCCCTGACTGTCCCCTTCCCGGGCCACGTGCAGAATTGGTTCAGTGCTGGGACCTCACGCTCGGTGTCAGGGGCTAGAAGCAAACTTGCATGTTTTATTTCCAGCAGCACTGTGATTTCTTCTGCAGTTCTGAACAAGTCAGAACTGTTCTGCCTCAGTTTCTTCTCCCCCTCCGAAATACCGCTAACATCATCCTCTCAGAAGGAGGAAGATCACGGAAGAAAGTTTATGAGGTGCAGTGAGCTCCTCTGATGAAGGGGCTGTGCAGGGGTCAGTACAACAAAGACATTGCTAGTAGCACCGTGGCTTTGGTCCCATCCTGTCTGAAAAAATACTTAAGTCCTTCAGTTAACTGGAAAAGCAGAGCAGCTGTCCTCAGATCGGTAACGACTTGGGACCTGGCTGGCTGTCAGCCTTCACCCCTGATAGTCCATTTACATCCGCGAAAACTGATAGGTTTTGTCCTGATTTTGTGTGAAACACAAGGCAACAGGGGGTCTAGAAAATGAATTTTCATTTTCTAGAAAGCTCCAAGTGGGTTCGTTAGAATTTGGCCATTGAAACGACTCCTTCTTGCCGTCAGGCCCTCCACAGCTGGAAGGCAGCCCAAGCAGGAGCCCCTCTCAGATGCTCAAAGGTGGCTCCATCTCCCGCCTCTGGCTGGGCTGGCACGGCAGGAGGAGGATATGAGGCTTGGGGCTTGCAAAGATCTCTTTCTGCAGATTGCAATTTCTTTGTAGAGAGGCCTGGCCATTGAACAGCGGCTGGGAGGGAGAGGAGCTCTTTTCTTGGCTGGGTCTGTACTGCCAAGAGGGGGTTTGACATGGGATCCACGGCGGGTTAGTCTGCTGCAGGTTTTACAGACCCCTGAGAGCTCCCTTCCCCTACGCACACCCACGGATGCAAGGAAATACCTGACTTTGACCTGCAGTTTGTGTCCTGGGCCAGAACTAGTTTTAAGTCGAGGGTGTGACATTTTCGCTGTGGCAACTTGTCCAAAAGCAGCTCCTACCCCTGCGTCAGCGTGATGCACCTTCCCCCACCGTGCGACCAGGCTTCTCCCCGCTCTCGCCAGATTTCATCCAGGGGAAGGGCTCCTGCCTTGCTTGCCCCTGCGCAACATCACCCAGCTCTTTGGGCATTGCCTTCCAGGGAGATTCTGGCCTGTGCTCTTCATGCACGCTCCAAAACGTCAAGGGACACGGGTGCAAGAGGGAAGCTCTTAAAAGGACAATTTCTCAGGCTTTGGCTCCTTTAACACTGATGCAGCTGGATCAACCAGAACCCTGTTCGACAGGAGCAAATTTCCCTTCATCTCGACAAATCCTCCTAATTCTGCAGTCTACCGGATAACTCTGAGCTGCTCAAAACAGGCACGTTAGGATCTTTTGATCCCTGCTATGCCTCCCAAAATGCAGCCAGCCAATCACACCTACCAGTTTGGCTACAGCGACTAATTAGAGCAGAACGAGACAATTAGCAAAGCGAGAGGGCACCTTCTTTACAAGTCACCTTCAGCCTCAGTTGCACTGGGTCTGCTCCAAATGCCCCCAGCCAAGCTCCGCCAAGCCGAGCCAGGCTGTTGCCCATTTAGGGTCACATTTCTAACAAGCCTCGGTACTGTCGATACGTACAAGCCCTGAAGAAAAGAACGCTAACGAACACGGACTTCGTTTTTCAGAGACAAATTATTCCCAACTGTTCTCTGTTACCAGGCCAACTTGAAAAAAAAAGAGAAAAGAATTGGTTTTTGCAGCTCGCCACTGCCGAGCGGGCCGCTGGCGGTGCGTGGCAGCAGCCTGGTGGGTACATTGGGTTTGTTACAGAAGGACATGTGCTATTAGGGCTCTCAGGAGAGCATCCCCGCTCTCCGAGCCTGGCGTGGTCCCTCTTGCTGTCACCGTTTGGGACTGCGCTAGCAGTTCTCACACAGATCCATCACGGGATCGGCAGGCTTCGGTCCTGCTGCCTGGCAAGGGGCCCAGGTTTTTGGACACCTTCTGGGGAGAACAGGGCGGCCGCGCCTCCTGACACCCCCCAGGTGCTGAGGGCTTGTTAACAGCGATGGCACCTGGCCGGACCCTGACCCAGCCTGCCTCAGCCTCGACAAATCTGTGTTGATTTTCTAACCTGGTGGCTGAAATGAGGCTTATGGGTGAGCAGGGTGGAGGTTCCTCTTCTTGTGCCCAGGGAAGGAGACTCTACCCTCCCAGAGCTTTATCGCTAGAAATGCCGCTTCCTAAAAAGACGGTGCCCTGCCTGTGACTGCAAAAGGGAGGACAGGGTCTGTATGGCAACCCCGAGCTGCCCTTGCACCGTCCCGCGTGCCCACGCAGAAGGAAATCCCTATCCAGGGCACAGGAGAGGCCCTCTCCTGCCTGTGCCCCAGGTAAGCAGGTGACCTGGCTCAGCTGAAGGGTGCCTTGGGTGCCAGGAGGACAGGACTGATCCAACCCCACCGCCCAGCCACGCTGTCCCCAGCCAGCATCTGCCTGCTCTTCCCAGGTCTTCAGGGAGCTCTGACGGCATCCTCCAAGGGAAGGGTGACCCCATTAGTGGCAGACACGTGAAACATCCTGGAGAGTTGGGCAGAGAGATGCAGAAGCTTGAGCAATCCTTTAGCTCCCCTCATGCAGGCATGTCCCGTGATGTCTCCTCTTCTCCAGACACACAAAATCTGGATGCACTGCCTGTGTGACAGCCGTACAGTGTGGCACATAGGTAGAAAAGGGGCAAAATCCTCTGCTGGCTGCTCCTTCCACCAGAGAGGCTTTCTGTAGCACAGGATCAGCCCCCGTGGGAAGGCAGGAGGCACCCACTATCCTGCCCCTCTCTCTGCCTCGACCAGAGGCGCTGCGACCCCGGGGCTCTGCCGTGCCTGGCTCTTGGGAGGTTTTGTGCAATAAAGACCTCTGCTTCCCTCCCTGAAGCTCCTTTCCTATGGCACCGACACAGCCATCAGTGAGAAACGCCCCCCCCAGGTGGCTTTTCCCTCCTTCCCGCACCCGGACCCTGTGCTCCCCCAGCCTCCAACGCGCATCCACCCCAGCCTGGCCATCCCCTTCCTCAGCATGGCGGCCACTGACTCCTTCAACCATGAGGAACAAGACAGATGTTTGTCAAAATCTCCTGGGAGCACGAGCGGACCTGCATCCTGCGTCCCCCGTAGCTCCTCTGGGCAGCCCGGCCGGCCAGCACGGGTTGAAGGTGGCTCTTATAGCACGTGGCCAACGGGGGACACCCCCAGGCCAGGGTGAACCCCGGGGCAGGCAGAGAGGCATCGCCCAGTGGGTGGTGAGAAGCAGCGAGATGCCGCAGGTCCCTCTGTACCAGCTGCTGCTTCTCCCTTCCCACAGCCTGCTCCCAACCCCCGGGGTGCCCGTGGGCGGCAGGAGGACACGGAGCAGGACCGCGCATCGGGGCGGGGAGCGCTGGCAAGCTCCCGGGCAGGTCTCAGTCCCAGCAAGCGAGGGTGAAGCTGCTTCCCCGGGGCCAGCTCTACCCGTCAGGGAGGGCTCGCCCAGCAACACTCCGGCTTTCGAGGGGAACAAAACCCCTGTGGGGGCTGGAGGGGCTGAGTCACGCGGTGAGGAGGGGCTCCCTGCAAGTCACGACTGTGCGGAGGAGCGGGCTCGGGGGCTGCCGTGTCCCTGGGAGGCACAAAGCCCCCAGCAGGCGCGGGATGGGGGGGAGATGTCATCATGACATTTACGGCCGGACAAAGGTTCGGTAACTTGAACTGGAGGTGCTGGTGGGCTGTGGTTCCCAGGAAAAGGCACAGCCCTTCTCCAGCCCCTCCTGCTTCCCACGTTGGGGTCAGGAGTGGCGTGGGAATGTGCCCTGCCATGGCACCCTGCAGCAGAGGTGCTACAGGGCCGCATGGAGGTGATGGGGAGCGCTGGCAAGAGGGATGAACTGCTCCTGATGAGTCCCAAGTCGATAAAACAGTCAGAGCAGGCTGAGGACACATCCCAGCTCCCGTCGTGCCAGCCCTTCATGGGAAGACACTGGGATTAGGGGTGACGGCAATGTGTTCTTGATGTAATACATGACTGTAAGACCTTGCCATGGGCAACTGATGCAGGGGGCGTCTTTTACGGACCCGAACCTCAAATTTCCCAATGCCCAGCAGGTAAAACCTCAGCGTGTGAATGCGGGGCAGAACAAATCCAAAACAAGCAGCCAGGCACATACGGGAGCTTTGTGGGGATCTGTCACCCCAGCTGGCATCCGCAGCACGGGGGCAGGCAAGGCTGAGGCAGGCCAGAGCTGGGACTGGGGCCACAAAGTCCAGTCCCAGCCCAGAACAGACAGACGATGCAACTCTCCTGATGGATGTGGGCAGAGGACAGAAGGGCCTTTCTACCTCTGGATGCCAGGATTGGAGAAAAAATGCCTTGATTTAGTAAAAAGCAGTGATAATGTGACCTCCCAAGTGGCAAGGAGCTGAGTGAGCCTGCTGGGAGGAGGGAAGCCGTGCTATGGCCGTACCTCTGCTTGGGTACCACTGCCCAAAGCTGAGGACCCCATCCCCGGACAGATCTCATCTGCAGGTATTTTGCTCTGCTGGGGCTGGTGTCACGCAGTTTTTCAGGCTGCCTGACTTTACCTGACTGCGCGTCTGGTTAAGACGAGCGGCTGAGACCCAGCTCCCTGAGCAGCCCTCGCAGGCAGGCAAACGCCAGCTGGGCTGCGAGCAGCGAGGGACGGCTGAGTTGTCCCCCTCCTCTGCCTCCCCGGCGTCTGAAGGGTTAAGTGCCAGTTTCCGAGTGTCTCTAAGGTGACACCAGGCTGCCTCGCTCGGTGCAGCTCTCCGCAGCCCCCCTCCCCACGCACACACTCACGCTCTCTTTCTGCTTTGTCTTTTTGAGGGCTGCTGCAGGATCGGTGCACAGGCACCTTCCTCGCTGCCTACCTCTGCCTGCCTCTCCCGCTCGGCTGCTGCTGCCGGAGACGCCCAAGCACGTGCACGGCACCCGGGGGCGCGC
>NW_009197561.1:6608-6817 GCF_000690835.1 Fulmarus glacialis | reverse complement strand
GGCTGCTGCTGCCGGAGACGCCAAGGGACGTGCCTGGCCCCGGGGGGACCTCCCAGAAGGCACCCCGGGCTCTCCTTCGTCTGCTGGGAGCATCGCCATCCCTGGACGCGCTCTCTCCTAAGACCCCTTCTCCGGCGAGTGCCGTGTTTCCTGCTCCCTCCCCGCTGCCCTCGCCGTGCCGGCTCCTCCGAGGAGCAGCCGGAACGGCG
>NW_009197561.1:6250-6560 GCF_000690835.1 Fulmarus glacialis | reverse complement strand
AGGGAGGCTGAGCTGCGGCGCCTGAGCTGCCCAAACCGCTATCAAGAGGCCGATAAATACCACCGCAAAAAGTTGGACACGGCTTTTTCTCTGGGCTCGTGCTCCTCCGGGTAGTTAAGCCTCGCCGAGATCATCCCGCGGCCCTGGGGAGGCGAAGCGGAGCAGCACCGTGGGACCCTGTGGGGCCGGACCGAGCTGCCCGAGAGGTTTGTGGGGACAAAGCAGGACTCCCCACCTGGAAAGGCACCTCACCCCAGCATGGCTGAAGGTCCCGGGAGCTGGAGAGACTTCACCCCAGCCAGGGGGGGCG
>NW_009197561.1:2378-6230 GCF_000690835.1 Fulmarus glacialis | reverse complement strand
AAGCCTCCTGGGAGCGGCGGATGCAGAGAACGCCGGGCGAGCGCAACGCTTGGGCCTCCACGGTGTGGATCCAGCTTGGGAGGAGATGAGAGGGGCGGTGGTGGTGGCGGAGGAGCAGTTCCTGCACTTGGCCATCAGAAAGCAGGTCTCCTACAGGTAGGAGCTCCCAGGGGGGCTGGGCTGGGGTGGAGGAGTGCCCTGTCGCGGGGGCATCTCCCTCCCGTGAGTCAGGGCTGGCTCTTGCCACCGGTGCCTTCCCACCAGAAACCATCAGAGCACAGGGACAAGGGGACCGGTTAGCCCCTTCCCAGTGGCAGTCCCCTTGTCACCCTCGCAGACGCCCTTATTTTTCCTTCTACCCAATTCCCCTTTCCCACCCCGGGGCTGTGATATCTCCCAGGCCCGTCTCCAGGAGGTCCGTGTCCAACAGCCTCCCACGGGCTCTGGCACGGGGCCGTGGGCTGGATGTTTCCCTCTTTCTCTGCAGCGCTGGCTTATCGCTGTTCAGCGCGTTGGATGCAAGGGACTTCTGATAACATCAATTCTCCTCTTCCTCCTCTGCCCCAAGGCAAACGTCCCCGTGCTTGACTCCCAGGTCCAGAAACCTTGTTCCCACCTGGGGAGATGGAGAAGTGATGCAAAGATGAAGGGGCTGAGGTTGGGGCTTAGGCTGGAAAGGTGCCCTTTGTGGGCACCTTGCAGCAAGAGGAGTATTTGTCCTGGCTCTTGGTGTGACCCTTCTGCTGAGACTGTTCTTCTTAGGACTTAACCTACCCCTGCCATAGCCAAGCAAAACCGGTGGAGGCAAAGAATGGTTTTCATAGCTCCCACGGAGCTTTTATGGCAGCTGGCGGTGCTCCACGGAGCGTCCCTTTTTTTTTCCACCCCCAGCCATACTGTCCAAAATCCTGCTCGGGTCAGCACCTCCACGAGCTCAGCTCTGTTCTTTCTCTCACAGCGAATAAGGTCTGGTGTCTCACCCTCCCCTTTCTTTCACCGTTTAAGCCCTTCTACCATTTAGTGCCCCCGAACTTTGCAGAATGGCTCTCAGGTGTAAGTGAGGAGAAATCCTTCAACCCTGCACCTGCCCGGAGTAAAAGTGAGCACTTCCAGGACTGACCCTGGGCTGCTGCGAGGGTCTGGGACTGAGCGGAGGGGAGAAGGCAGGAGCCGCCTCCTTACGCTTCTCCTGAGCTGGCTTGGCCCAGGGACGCCTCTGTGTCCTCCTGGGCTTAGTGTCACCATGTCATGCCGTGCTCAGCAAGCACCAAATAGTTTACAAGCAGGTGGAAAACCGGCACGGAGGATCTTGGTGCCGTGCCTGCTGCCGTGGCAGGCAGAGGCTGGATGGGCTCTCCTGCCACCAGCTTGGGACTTGGGGACTCCGGGGTGCAGAGCTCTGCCGCAGGGCAGATTTCGGACAGGAGTTATCGGTCACCCCCCGGCTGCGCTCCCATACGTACAGCAGCCCTTCTCCCCCCTTGCAAGGGCTGCAGTGCAAACTGTGAGCAAATTGCTCTCTAATATTGCGGTAATGGGAACTAATGGGAAACCGAATTAGTGCCTGCAGAGCAGGAGGGGCCCCGGAGCTGACTCATCTCGAGCACTTGTTATTCCTGCAGTGGGTGGCGAGCAGGAGCCGGGGTGGCAGAGTCCTCCCGGAGGCAGCCCTGCATCCCTGAGCCTCGCCGTCAGCTGGGGCAACGTGCAGCCCTCCCGGCCCTCATTCGGTACCCGGGGCAGCTCACCGAGGCGCTGGGCAGAGCTGGGAGAGTCTCTGCCCTGACGCCACCGAGGATGAGGTATTATCGTGCCAAGCAGAGGGGCGCAGAGCAGGATTTTCTCCTCTTAGCTGTCTTCCTCCAGATGTGCACGGCGCGTTTTGCGAACGGATTAGCCAGCTGCAATTATCCAGTCTCCCCAAGGGAGGAAGGGACCATATTGCAACCTAATTTGATCAGTCTGAATTTGCTCCAGAATTGTCTAAGGTTGCTGGGGATTGTTTACATCCTGCTCGTCCTACCCCGGCCGCCCCAGGCAGGCGGCTCATCTGACACGCTCCAGCCCGTGCCGCCTTTCCGCAAAGGCTTTGCAAGAGGCTTTGCTCCATCCAAGGCGGGCTTTGCAGAAGAGAGGAGTCTGGAGGGGTCGGAGGGGATGCCGCAGCTACCTGCAGGCCAGCGGCGAGGGAGGAGGCGATGTTTGGAATGAGCTGCTTCCTCCACCCTCCATTTCGAGCAGCCGAGCGAAGGGAAGGGGAAACAGGAGAGGAAGTGTCTGGGGGTGGAAATCTGCTTGTGCCATCCTGCGACGCCCACGCAGGGTTGGGTCTGGCTGCTTCCTGGGGCAGGTCAGGCGGGGATGGAGCCGTTGCCCGGAGCTGGGCTAATCTTTCATCAGGTGCCCCTCCTGTGGCACGAGAAGCCTTTGGGGGGGGGAGACAGAAATCCCCTCACCATGCTGCCTGGCTCTGGAGGCACTTGCCGAACCCCGGTACGGAGTTTGGAGGACCTCCTCCGTGGGCTGTGGGCATCACAGGTGTCCTCAATGTCAAGCGAAGGTTGGAGGCTCTGGTCCCCCTGCTGCCAACCTGCCTGTTCCTGCTGGGACCCATTAGTCATCACAAGGGGCAGGCGGCATGAGCTGCTATATAAAGGTTTTGAAATAAGCAGAAATGATATTAAGCCCATGGAAATAAAGTTCCTTCCATAAATAGCTGCTGCGGTATACGGAGGCGCCTTGGGCGGGTGGAAGAGAGCTCAGCGCTCAGGTTATATTTAGGGCTTTGAGTAGCAGTTTCTTGCCAAGCTTATTAATGATGCTGCCTTGTGTATCAGATTTGCACATTCTGGGACAATTTTCCCAGTAGGGAGGTGCTTCTGCAACGCCAGAAGGACCCCATGCTCTCTGTCACCACAGCAAAGCCTGAGCGAGCGCCAGGGCTTTGTGACTTGCTCCCCGGAGAGTCGCTTCGGCCAAGGGGAGTCCAAAGTCAGCTCCTGCTAGCTTCGGGTGTCTCCACCAAGGTTTTGCAGTGGAGCAGGAGCATCTCTAGCTCCCCGAGTGGGGAAGCTCCAGTGGCAATAAGGTGAGTTAGAGGCTGGGGGGACTTTGCTCTAGGAAAAACCCTGTGACCTGGAGCCAGGGAGGCCTGGGACAGGTGCTGGCCGGCCACAGCAGCACCCTTTTTGTAGCCTCTCCGGCGGGGCTGGGGACCAGTGCAGTTCTGGGCTCGCTCTCATCTTCGACACTTTCTCTGTTGCTTTTGGGGTGATGCTTGCAGCGGTGGCCTTTGTCACTGCCACCGCTCCCAGCAACCCAGGCCACAGGGGTGTTTACCCAGAAAGGAAACCGCAAGTGCACAAAAGCTTGCTGCACGGGCTCCCCGCAAGCTACGTCTATGGGGTGAGGGACATGCCGGGTGTCAGACCAGTCCCCTCCTGGTCTCAGCCACCTCCAGAGGCAGCACCCGGCACAGCCCACGCACCGTAGGGCTCCTCACAGGCACCTTGCGGCATTGGGAAGAGGGGTCCCTGTGGCCCTCTGTGCCCCCCCACTTGGGGTTAGCCCCCACGGAACGAAGGGGCGTCCCCTTGCCAGCTCCTGTCCCTGCTAGCGAGACGCGGGGCACCTCGGCTGCTCGGCATGGTCCCCGGCTGGCAGATAGGACGCAGCTAATGCATCTCACAGGCTGTTCTGTGCCGGGGAGCTAAATATAACCCAGAGAGCCGAGCGGAGGGGGCTGCTTTGTAATGTAAATAGCAAGGGAGCTTGGTCACAGGCACAGGCGCAGGCAGGGCAGAGGGGAGAGCTGGCAGGGGCCGCTGGGGAGAGGGATCTGGGAGCCCTGCA
>NW_009197561.1:1842-2335 GCF_000690835.1 Fulmarus glacialis | reverse complement strand
GCCTTCAGATCCGGCTGGGCTCTGGGTTTTTGTGAAGTCCCAGGGCAGAGGGTGGGCAGCCCCTCCGTCCCAGCTGGGCAGGGCAGGGGCTGGGAAGGAGGGAAAGGAAAGCCTCCAGCTGCAGGGAGAGAGGGGCAGAGGGGGGCCTCCTTCCTCCGAGTCCTGCCCGCTAGTCTTTTAATCGTGTTAGCCCAGCTGTGCAGAGCAGCATAGGCTGGGCTCTGGGTTTTTGTGAAGTCCCAGGGCAGAGGGTGGGCAGCCCCTCCGTCCCAGCTGGGCAGGGCAGGGGCTGGGAAGGAGGGAAAGGAAAGCCTCCAGCTGCAGGGAGAGAGGGGCAGAGGGGGGCCTCCTTCCTCCGAGTCCTGCCCGCTAGTCTTTTAATCGTGTTAGCCCAGCTGTGCAGAGCAGCATAATCAAATTCCCATTCATTCCCAGCAAGCCGAGCCCGCTCCGCTCTGACAGAGACATATGTCTCTGCATCCCTCTGTGGCGC
>NW_009197561.1:0-1768 GCF_000690835.1 Fulmarus glacialis | reverse complement strand
CCCAGCAAGCCGAGCCCGCTCCGCTCTGACAGAGACATCTGTCTCTGCGTCCCTCTGTGCCGCTGGGGAAGGAGATGGCTGGCACCCCCCGGCACGGCCGGAGGGAAGCTCACAGCGCTGGGAAGTCCTAATGAGCGGGTGGCTCCTCGCAGATCTTGGTCGGGGGGGTGACAAGCAGGTGTCTCACCATCCCCTGCCTTGACCCTCTCCAGGGCCAGTGACGAGCTCTGCTTGCTGGACATAGCACCTGTGAGAGCGGACACAGGGGTGGGATGGGTTTGGAGTCAGCAGCACGCAGTGCTCGGTGAGCGGTGCTGGTGTGTATTCACTCCACGGCTCCGATCCTGGATGCTCCTAGGTGCAAGGCAGTGGTAAACTGGGGATTGGGATCGGGGGATTGAGATGGAAACAACCCAGGAGGCAGTTTTGGAGAAACTGGGAGGCTGTGGGAACAGCCTGGCTGTGCAGGGACCTGCCTGCGTAACGCAGCCCCAAGCCCCCATCTTAAACCAGACACGCTCCCTGGTTTAAGCCGATCCAAGACCATGCTGCTGCCAGAGGAGATGCTCCTGTCCTCCCTCCTGCCGATGTTTTTCCACGTCAGGTGGGCCAGGCCTGCTCCCTGAGGCAGCAGAAGAGACTGTTAACCTTCCCCGGGTGTCCCCACAGCCGCAGCCTTGCATGTTCCTTGCATGGAACAACACACGGACACAGCACAGAGGAGGGTGAAGGTCCCAGGGCAGGGTGTGTTACTTCTCCGACAGCCTCACCAAGCCCCCGGTGGTCCCGGGTAAGAGGACTGGATGTCAATGCCACGGGGCAGCACGAAACGTGAAAGGGAAATGTTTGCAGGCAGGGAGCAAATGCGACCGACCCATCATGACATGCAAAGC
Source organism: Fulmarus glacialis (assembly GCF_000690835.1). Lineage (NCBI taxonomy): Eukaryota > Metazoa > Chordata > Aves > Procellariiformes > Procellariidae > Fulmarus > Fulmarus glacialis. The sequence goes on along the minus strand of NW_009197561.1, from coordinate 875 downwards.
AGCGGGGATGACGAACCATTTCGGTGATAACAAAACCTCTCCCCTCCCCGATCTCTGAGCTGGAATTAGGCATCCAGGACCTGCCTTTTCCTCCCTCTGCACGGTAATTAGTGCAGTGGGTTGTGTTCGGTTTCAGAGCTCTCCTGGTGAGATCAAGGTCTGCCGATGGTTTTTTTTTTCCCTTTTGATGGTGGAATCTAAAGCAAGAGCATGTGCCCCTTTAGAAATGCCATCCGCGTGGGCTGCAGGGGCTGGCTCTGCTCGCTTGCTTTTCTCTGGCCGCACAGAAGCCATCTTCAGACCCCCTTGCTGATCTGAAGGTCTGCTGGAGCCAGAGCAGACCGAGCAGTGTCTGGTTGTGAAGAGCTGAGGTTTTTGGAGCTGGGGACAGGCTGAGCCTGCAAGCTCGTGCTGTGCCCTGCAGACCCACACCGGGGGAAGGATGACGAATGTCAGTCTGTCTCTCCGTTCTTTGGAGGCTGGCCCACAGCCTCCCAGATGCTTGCGCTTTCCACAGTCCCCGTATCTGTCTTACCCAGGCGTTTTTTTGACAAACCCTAGCACAGGGCAAGCAGACGCTCATAGCTGGAGAGTTTGGAGACCCACCACACAGGGGGGACGCGTACAGCTGGGGGGTTGTGAGCGCTGCAGAACCACGCGGGGTAAGGATGCACATGGCACAGGGTGGGCTGCAGGAGGACAACCCCACTGCCATGGCCCCGTTTGCACGGTGTGGTGCTGGGGCAGCTTTGGGAGAGGTGCCTGTCTCGAGCCTGGGGGCTTTTGAAGAGCCGCCCGGCAAGGGAGGTGAGGCTCCTCGGCGCGCAGCCCGGCGCGCCAGGGCGTGCTGCTGCTTGCCGAGGGTGCGCACGAGG